>NC_048221.1:116918599-116970034 GCF_002007445.2 Ailuropoda melanoleuca
AAAAAATTGCTCCTAAATACTTCAGCATTCAGCATGGATTTTATCAACTAGAATTCAAAATTTGCTTACAGTTTTTATCTTTTTGTGCATAATTTTAATGCACAATACAGTGAAATGCACAGATCTTAAACATACATTCACTGAGTTTTAACACATATATCTACCCCTGCAATTCAAACCCTTATCAACTTATAGACCATTAACTTCACCCCAGTGTTTCCTCAAGGATACTAGTCAGTCCCAACTCCCATACCGCTCTGAAACAAATGCTGCTTTTATTTTGTGTAGTATAGATTATTTGCCTGTTGCAAACTGTCATATAAGTAGAATCCTATTCTTTCAGGTAAAGCTTCTTACATGCAGTATAATGTGTTTGAGCTTCATCCCTGATGCTGCATGTATCAGAGATTTGTTATACTTTGTTGCTTAGTACTATGGTATCGTATTAGTATAACAAGTATATTTATGAAATTCTCCTATGGATAGACTTCTGGACTGTTTTCTGTTTTGGATATTAAAATAAAACTGCTATGAATATCCTTGTACAGTATTTTTGAGGACATATATTTTAATTTTCTTCGGTAAATACTTGGGTGTGGTATTTCTGTGTGAGAGGGCTGGTGTATGTATATTTTCATATGAATTTTCAGAACATTTTGCAAAGCGTTATATCATTTTGTATTCTCATGCTCACCAACATTTGGTGTTGACAATCTTTTTGATTTTAGCCATTTTGTTGGATATGTATATCAATTACAATTTTAATCTACATTTATCCAACGACTAATGAAGTTGAACATTGTTTCCTGTGCTTGTTCGTGATTTATACGTATTCCTAAGTGTCTGTTCAAATCTCTTGCCCATTTTTTATTGTTTGCCTTTTTAATATTGAATTGTAGGAATTCTCTTTATATCCTGAACAGTAGTCCTTCCCAGAGAGATGTTTTATGAATATCATCTCCCTGTTGTGGCTTATATATCCTTTTAATAATAGTATACTTTTGTGAGCAAAAGATTTTACTTTTAATCAAGCCTTTTGATTTTAATCAAAATTGTCTATTTTGCTTTTGCTTAACTTAGACTTTTACTTCATACCATACATAAAAATTAACTCAAAATAGATCAAGGATCTAAATATATTAACTAAAATTTTGAAACCTCTTGGACAAAACATGGGAGAAAATTTTCATGATCTTAGGTTAGGCTAAAAGTTCTTAGATAAGCTACTAAAAGCACAATCCATTTTTTTAAATGTGAAAATTGTGCTTTATCAAAATTAAGAACTGCTGTTCTTTGAAAAACTCTATTAAGTAAATGAAAAGGTAAGCCACTCGGAAGAAATTGGCACATCACATATCTAATGAAGAACTCATATCTGTATATAAAACAACTTAAAACTAAATAAGGAAACATATACAATTTTTAAAATGGACAAAAGTTTTGAATAGACATTTCATCAAAGAATATACATGAATGGTTAATAAACACATGAGAATATGACCAATTAATTTGCTCACTAAAACCAAGATTTAAGACCACTCCATACCCACTAGAATGTCTATAACCAAAAATCTGACAAGGTCAAGTTTTTTTGTTTTTTTTTTTTAAGATTTTTATTTATTTATTTGACAGAGATAGAGACAATCAGCGAGAGAGGGAACACAGCAGGGGGAGTGAGAGAGGAAGAAGCAGGCTCATAGCGGAGGAGCCTGACGTGGGGCTCGATCCCATAATGCCAAGATCACGCCCTGAGCCGAAGGCAGACGCTTAACCGCTGTGCCACCCAGGCGCCCCCTGACAAGGTCAAGTTTTGCAAGAATGTGGAGAAACTGAGGCCTCATTCATTACCAGTTAGAATGTGAAATATTACAGTTACTTTGGAAAACAGCTTCTGCCATTCATTGAAAGCTAAACATTGACCTACCACATGAAACAGCTATTTTTTTCATAACTTTATTGAAGTAAAATTGACATAAAATAAACTGCATGTATTTATTTATTTATTTTTCCTTTTTTTTAATAATAATTTTTTATTATGTTATGTTAGTCACCATACCGTACATTCCAAGTTTTTGATGTAAAGTTCCATGATTCATTACTTGCGTATAACACCCAGTGCATCATGCAATACGTGCCCTCCTTAATACCCATCACCAGCCTATCCCTATCCCCCACCCTCTCCCCTCTAAAGCCCTCAGTTTGTTTCCCAGAGTCCATAATCCCTCATGGTTCATTTCCCCTTCTTTTTACTCATTTATTTATTTATTTATTTATTTATTTATTTATTTATGGCTTGAATGTATTTGATTTATTTTATTTTTTTTGATGTAAAGTTCAATGATTCATTAGTTGCGTATAACACCCAGTGTGCCATGCAATACGTGCCCTCCTTACTACCCATCACCAGCCTATCCCATTCCCCCACCCTCCTCCCCTCTGAAGCCCTCAGTTTCTCAGAGTTCATAGTCTCTCATGCTTCACTCCCCCTTCTGATTACCCCCCTTTTCTTTATCCCTTTCTTCTCCTACCAATCTTCCTAGAAACAACTATTCTAATCCTTCATCTTTACCCAAGTAAATGAAAAGAGATGTTCATATGAAGACTTCTACACAATTAGTTCTTAGTTTTATTTTTATTAGCCAGAATCTGGAAACAATTCAAATGCCCATCAACAAGTGAGTGGATAAACAAAATAGGAGTATCCATATAATGTAACACAACTCAAAAATAAAACTGAGCAAACTATTGATGCGTGCAACAATGTGGATGGGCCTCAAACTTATACCAAGTGAAAGAAGCCAGATACAAAATTCTATATATCATATGATTACATTTATGTGATACTACTAGCAAAGCTAAAACTATACAGACACAAAGCAGCAGCAGAAGAAGAAAACAATCAAGAGGATAGACAAGAAATTTGCCACGGAAGTTCAAATGCTATTTGACACCTGCTTTCTAGAGCTGAAAGACTCATACAAATTAATACATCTATTTGTGAGTCCCTCCGATGGATAAAAATGGTTGAAGGCTACAGGGTGGGAAACTGAAAAGGATTTAATAATTCCAAATATATATTTCTCAGGAGAGATACAGCAAGACTGTATATTTCATGTTACATTTATTCCTTGAATTTTATCAAGTGAACTTTAGAGGAAAAATATAAGGCTTTAAGCAAGGAACGGAAGAATCTGTAGGAGACTTTAAATATTGGCTTCGAGATATTTTCAGATAATGTGCTGATTTAGACCCAACAGCTCATGAAATGACCCCTGTCCTCTATTTTTGTAAATAATCTAAGGCCTACAATGAAAATTTTATCAGACTAAATCAAGATGGAAAATTATAGATCTGGTGTATCTCCATAATATAGTGGAATATTTTTGAAGGGACCTAGAAAAACCGAAAAGCTAACATCTAAGGTAATATATCACCTTTCAGATAAACAATGATTCCCATTAGAAACAGAATTTAAAGGTCCTCCATACTCTCAGACCTGAGGACTTATCGATAAGGGTACTTCAGATTCTGTAAGCAAAAAAGTCATTGGGAAAGCCAATATCATTGTTAGCACACATAAAAGTGTTAAGTTTACCACCTGCCACCGTTCTAAAGGGTTTAGCCCTCAGTCATTCTCTTGAATTACCGAGAAATAACAATACAAGTGACTTTTTCTTGTTAAGTGCCAGTATTTCTGTCATAAATCCCACTATTGTGGAAGAGCAGATCTCTTGAACTACTTCTACTTGGGTCGTTTGAAATTCTAATAATTCCAGATTCTTCTCCGTGTCTCAACCTCTAACTGTCCCTCTGTGACTGCTACCACCACAACACTTCTTTCTCTTCCTTGAAACTAGCCTGTTAAATTTATTATCAAATTTTATAGAGATTTACTCTGCAACTAGAACTGTCCAATAAAATATTTAAGTGAAAAATCGTGTACAGAATCCCCAGGAAAATATTCCACCTTGGATCATTTCACAGCTGGTATTTTGATATTTGTTTTCCTATAGTAAATATTATTCAAGAAATAATTGATAAGTAATTGAGAATTAGCTCAAGTTCCAAAATAATATGGGCAAATGAATCTACTGATATTGGGAGAATAATAGAAGCTGAGCCCATTAGAACTCATATTGACATTTCTTGGGGTGCCTGGGTGGCTCAGTTGTTAAGAGTCTGCCTTAGGCTCAGGGCATGATCCCGGGGTCCTGGGATCGAGCCCTGCTTCAGGCTCCCTGTTCCGCTGGGAGCCTGCTTCTTCCTCTCCCACTCCCTCTGCTTGTGTTCCCTCTTTCACTGGCTGTGTGCCTCTCTCTGTCAAATAAATAAATAAAATCTTAAAAAAAAAAAAAAGAATTCATATTGACACTTCTAAACTGTTACCTAATCTTTCTCGGTAATAAAACTGAAACTTGAGGAATATGCAGACTTATTATGATTGTTTTTATAGAAAAAGGATCTAGTCATCCCTTGGACTATTTATTGTAATATTTGTTTTACCTGTAACCAAATTATCAAAGTTATAGGTTCCTTCAAGATTTCCAAGTACAGGGGCGCCTGGTGGCACAGCGTTTAAGCATCTGCCTTCGGCTCAGGGCGTGATCCCAGCGTTATGGGATCGAGCCCCACATCAGGCTCCTCTGCTATGAGCCTGCTTCTTCCTCTCCCATTCCACCTGCTTGTGTTCCCTCTCTCGCTGGCTGTCTCTATCTCTGTCAAATAAATAAATAAAATCTTAAAAAAAAAAAGATTTCCAAGTACGATTAATAAACTCTGTATCCCTCACTTTGCTGAAGTGCCTAATTCAAACACAGTACTTCACTTAGTCTCTTTATTTAAAATGGATGTAATTGACATTGTTTGGTGCAAGTACGATTAATAAACTCTGTATCCCTCACTTTGCTGAAGTGCCTAATTCAAACACAGTACTTCACTTAGTCTCTTTATTTAAAATGGATGTAATTGACATTGTTTGGTGTCTTACTATATAAAGATAGTCAATAATTATTACACCTGGGAAAACTTATTATATACTGGGACAGTAATGACTTAAAGTTTTACTGAGGGACCGTCTTATTTCTTTCAGGTTTTGGTAATACAGTTTCCTCTGGTTCTACTCTCAAGTTAATACTATAAGCCTTCTAACTTTTATCCAGGTAGTTCTAAAAATGATTCCACAGGTTTATTGACTGAATTGCCTAATTTTCTGAGTAACAGCTTTAGTATTTTAAAGCTACAGCTCATGATTTAAGAGATGTTGGCAATATTATCTTTTTTAATTGAGACCTATAACATTGTTTAAGGTATGCAGCGTGTTGTCTTGACACATCTGTATATTGAATATGATTACCATCACAACATGAGCAACCACTGTTATCACATAATTATCATTTCTTTTTTGTGATGAGAACAAGTCAGATCTAGTCTCTTTGCAACTTTATGATTACTATGCTGTGTATTAGAGCTCTAGGACTTATTTATCTACTAGTTGCAGGTTTGTACACTTAAATAATCTCTATTCAAATCCCCATCCCCTCCCCACCTCCGTAAGCACCATTTTCTTCTGTTTTTGAGTTCTGCTTTTTTAGATTCCACATATAAGTGGTATCAGGCGGTATTTGTCTTTGTCTGTCTGACTTACCTTACTTAGCATAATACCCCAAGATACATTTATGTTGCAAATGGCAAGATTTCCTTCCTTCTTATGGTTAAATAATACTCCATGGTACGTATACCACATTGTCTTTATTCATTCACCCACTGATGGATGCTTTGGATGTTTACATATCTTGGCTATTATGAATAATGCTGCAATGCATTTAACAGTTTAGATATCTTTTCAGTATCTTTTTTTTAAAGATTTTATTTATTTATGAGACAGAGATAGAGACAGCCAGCAAGAGAGGGAACACAAGCAGGGGAGTGGGAGAGGAAGAAGCAGGCTCATAGCGGAGGAGCCTGATGTGGGGCTCGATCCCGGAATGCCGGGATCACGCCGAGCCGAAGGCAGATGCTTAACCGCTGTGCCACCCAGGAGCCCCTCTTTTCAGTATCTTATTTTCATTTCCTTCGGATATATACTCAGAAATAGGAGTACTGGATCATATGGTAGTTCTAGTTTTAATTTCTTGGGAAACCTTCATACTGTTTCCCACAGCGGCTGAACCATTTTGCATTTCCACCAACAGTGCATGGGATTTCCCTTTTTTCCACAAACTCACCAACACTTGTCATTATTGTCTAGATGACAGCCATTCTAACAGCTGTCAGGTGATATCTTACTGTGATTTTGATTTGCATTTCCTTGATTACGATGCTGTGCATATAATCATGTGCCTGTTTGCCACATGGATGTCTTCTTTGGAAACAAAGTCTGTTCAGTTCTGCCTATTTTTTAACTGGCTTGTTTTCTTTCTTTGTTATTCGGTTGTATGAATTCTTTCTATATTTTGGATATTAACCCCTTATCTGATACATGGTTTGTAAACATTTTCTCATTTTCTAAGTTGCCTTTTTATTTTATTGATTCTTTTGCTGTGTAGAAGCTTTTTAGTTTGATGTAGTCTGATTTTTAAAATTTTTGCTTTTGTTGCTTTTGCTTTTGGTGTCAGACCTAAAAAATCATTTCACTCATTTATGGAACATAAGAAGTAGGAAGATCGGTAGGAGAAGAAAGGGAAGAAGAAAGGGGGGTAAACAGGAGGGGGAATGAACCATGACAGACTATGGACTCTGGGAAACTAACTGAGGGCTTCAGGGGGGAGGGGGGAAGGGGAATGGGATAGGCTGGTGATGGGTATTAAGGAGGGCACGTATTGCATGGTGCTCTGGGTGTTATACACAAGTAATGAATCATGGAACTTTACATCATAAACTAGGGATGTACTTACTGTATGGTGACTAACATAATAAAAAAATAAAATAAAATTAGATGCCTAGTAGAATTCTTAAAAAAAAATTATTGCCTAGATTAATAATGTCAAGGAGATTCTTCCCTATGTTTTTTCCTAAGAGTTTTATCATATCAGGTCTTATGTCTAAGTCCTTAATCCATTTTGAGTTAATTTTTGTGAGTGGTATAAGATAGGGGTCCAGTTTGATTTTTCTTCATGTTTTCTCAGCACCATATGTTGAAAATTCCATCCTTTCCCCATTAAATGTTCTCGATTCTCTTATCAAATATTAATTAACTGTATATATAGGGCTTTATTTCTGAGCTCTCTGTTTTATTGATCTGTATGTCTATTTTTATGCCAGTACCATACAGTTTTAATTACTATGGCTTTGTAATATAGTTTGACATCACTGAGTGTGATATCTCTGGCTTTGTCTTTCTTTCTCAGGATTGCTTTGGCTATTTGGTTTTTTGTTTTTGTTTTTGTATGTGTGTGATCCCATACAAATTTTAGGATGCTTTTTTCCCTATTTCTGTAAAGAATGCCATTGGAATTTTGAAAGAGATTGCATTGAATCTATAGATAGCTTTGGGTAGTATGGGCATTTTAACAATAATCCTTCTGATCCATGAACACAGGTATCTTTCCATTGGTGTCTTCATCAGTTTCTTTCATCAAAGTCTTGAAGCTTTCATTGTAAAGATATTTCACTTTTTTGGTTAAATTTATTCCTGCATATTTTATTGTTTTTGATGCTATTGTGAATTGGATAGTTTCCTTTATTTTTTTTTTTTAGATATTTTGTGGTTACTGCTTATGGAAATACAACTGGTTTTTTGTATGCTGATTTTATATCCTGCAACTTTACTGAATTTGCTGAAGAGTTCCAAAAAAATTTTTTTGGTTGAATCTTTAGGATTTTTTTTTATGTAAGATCATATCGTTTGTAAATAATAATAATTTTGCATCTTCCTTTCTGATTTGGATGCCTTTGTCTTGCCTATTCTGTCTAGAACTTCCAATACTATGTTGAATAAGAGTGGTGCCTCTCAGTCTTTAAAATGTTAAGCTTTTTAATATCCTGTTACTATATCTTGAAGAGTTTACTTAGTTTTGCTCAGAAAAAAACTCTCAAACAGTAGTCTCTATTCAACAAATTAGTTTTATTTAGACCCTCTGTCTTTTTTATTCTTCTGTTTTTCTAAGAGACCCCAATAATATTATACATCACTTTTTGAATTATTTTGTTTTTTCATGGAACATTTAGAAAAACTTTTTTGTGTGGTCACACCATTAAGAAACAGATTTACATCAGGAAAATCACAGATCTTATCACTCTAAATCAATATAAATGTTTCACCTCAGACAAATGAGTTATAGTATGTGTCACACTCAGACCAGAATAAGATTAAGGAAATTATCTATTAATGTCTCTTCGACTTGGTTCAGATTGGATACCATAAATTTCAATAATTTCTCCATTAGTTCAATATTTTTTGAGTATTGATTGTGTGCCAGGAAAAGTACTAAGCACTGGGCATAGGATAATTATCATACCAAGTCCCTAACTCCATGGAGACAAAAAATAATAAGTAAATGAAAGAATTTTAAGATGTAATTATGGCAAGAAATATACCAGGATTGAGATAAAAAATAATAAAAGTTTGGGAGGAATGGATCTACATTATGAAGTGTGGTCAAGCAAGCCATGTGAGAAACATAAAACTCATAGTAGGCATGGGACAAAACTGTTAAATGACCTTAGACTCTGGGAAATACCACAGTTTGGGAGTACTGAGGTTCAGAGAAATCTAGAAAATTTCCCGAAGTCCTCAATCTTGGGAGTGGTAGAGGTTGAATTTAACTTGCGGGTATTGTCTCCAGCGGCCACATAGTAATATTGAGTAGCACCCATTTAGAAATTCTTGAGAGCTGAGAACTCAGAGTAGGAAACCCAGAAAGAATAGAGAAGTAGCCATATGAGAATGGTAATCCTTCATCTGTTTGGTTTATAAAAATGGTTATGTGTTGACAATTTAAAAGAAAAAGGAAGCTAGCAATTTTGTGTAACAAAAAAATAGTCTTCGGAGTCAGGAAAATAAGGAATTGAATGCCAAATTGCCATTTACTGATTCTGCTAACGTAGGCTCAGTGAATAACTTAGTGACTGACTTTTTCATTTTCAAATGGGGACAGTGGTTACTATATTGTTGTTAGGATTAAGTCAGGCAATATAAGTGAAAGCCAATATCAGTGAAAGCACCTCACATATTAGTGCCCAGTAATTATAATTTCATTTACTATTGTAGCAATGAATTTCATGTTTTTACTTAAAATAATATCTAAATGTTAATTTTCTTTCGAGATGGTTGCTGAATTCTTTTCAAAGCCCTTCATTACACATATAATCAATCTAAGAAAGAAAATGGATTCATAACTTGTGTTTGAGAGGAAAGAAAACCCCAGTGACCTCTTCCACATAGGATAGGCAAGAAATCATTTTAATTCAATTTAGAGTAAGTAATGAATCAATTCGTTAAAATTGCTTGTATTCTTTGAGAAAGTTGGATACAAATAAAATGAACCTAATAAGTCATTTGCTTCTATATGAGAATCACCTGAGTCACTTAAAATAAATTTTATAAATCATTTGACAAAGACAGCTAGGAAAATGAGTTTAATAATTTCTATACAATTTTTATATGTGAATTAGTTATTTTTACAACTGACATCTTCATGCTAGTCCCAAGTCCTGTGTTCACATTTGCCAAAATATATTCAGTTTATATACACTATGTTTGTACACATAGTATATGCTCTCTTTATATATAGATGTGTGCATACTTTATACACACACACAAAGGGATAGATGTATGCATGTATACATACACTGCAAATACATATGAAATATGTACATATATATGTGTATATTATGTGTAATCTAGGTATGAAAAAAGTATAGAATTTTAAGTTAAAAGCCCTAGTTATGGGATAATGAGCCAGTCACTTAATCTTCGGAATCACACTTTGTCTTGTCTGGTAAATAAGAATGAAAATAATAGCTAAGTTGGAAAGTATGTGTATTAAAAGATGTCATACATGAGAAAATTAATTTATACACTGAAAGACTACTTATGTATGTAGACGCTCACTATTGGTATTCATTTTTAATCTGTTGCTGCCATGGAAATTGTTTTTTCAAGTGATAAAGCTCACTTAAAGCATTCAGGTTAGGAACCCACGTGTCTCTCCCTTTCTTTCCACATGAAAGAACTGCCAACATAATACAACCAATGCCAACATTTTTCATTCAATTTATTCCCCTCCGCATAAAAATCAATCAATCAATAAAAAAAGAAACAAAACAAAACCTGAATTTCTTCCTGGTATATTTCCTTTCATAATTAATGAGATTACCAGCTGTCTAAAAGGGGGATAAGCAGCCTATCTTGTGGTGGTAGAGGGGAGAATCATCCCAGAAGAACGGGAAGAGGGGTGTTAAGATACACTCACAATGGGCGGAGGATCGGTATGCACAGTTCCTGCCTCTGCTATAGCACAATTGCTAACACTTCCTGAGTGTTGAATGTGTAAACAAGCATGGTAAACATTTTCCACTGTGTAACTCCTTTAAAGCTTATAGCAACCCTGGCAGATACTTACCGTTTTTTTATTCCATTGTAAAGATAAAGAAACTGATGCTTTATGACTCGGAGGACCTACAACTAATAATGGTCAGGCTTAAGCTTAATTACGATTCTTACACCCTTGACCACTGTGGTAGTTAAGAAGAAAACAAAGTTCAAATGATGAAGTTAAAACTCCAGTCACAGATTCAAACGGACCGAGATGCTGCATGATCTCACAAAGTTTGCTAGGTCTGTACTGTATCTAAGACATAACATGGTTTCTGCACCCTTTATGGCTCCTGCAAGGTCTCACTGACTTGATTTTGCAGATTGGCTTCCATGATACACTGCACACTTTTCCCTAAATCACAGGTTTTTAAATAAGAAACAGAATAGTGAATATAATATTTTTACCTTGTTAAAAAATCATCTCTTATTCTCTGGGGCAGGCTTTGTTATTTTCAAGCAAAATATCAAAAGCAGTAGACACACTCGATACTCTGCAGTAAAGTATCAATTAATGCAATCAAGTCACTGGCAGAAATTTGGCTTAAAGTACATCACGATAACTGGTTATTTCAGATTTGTTGCTATTGCCTCAAAATGATGGAATGAAATCAGTATAGCTCGCTTTGAGTTTGGGGAATGTCTGCCTTTTCTATTGTAAAGGGTACAAAGCATTTTCTTTGATGAAATTTAAAAATGATAATTGTCTGTACTTCAATTTCTACAAAAGAAGGACAAAAACAATCCAGTTTACAAAAATTGACTTTGTGTTAAAAAACATGTATTTGAGAACATGTTTTAAAAGCAGTATCAATTACTTCCTCACTCTAAATACTGCTGTTTGGTGAACACTTAAAGAGAAATACTTGCTGATTGCCAAACAAGGCAGTTGTGCTTACGGCAGTGCAGCCAGTATCTTTAGATTAACTAACTTTTTTCCAAGCAAAATTTAGTATTTGGGAGTCATTTAAAAAAGCATAAGGTGTGATAGCAGTAAAAGTACAAAGATTTAAGGTATTTATTTTTCATTAATTTTTCTTTCTCGTCTATGTTCTCTTATCATACTCATAGAACAAATTAATAAATACCAGAAATGCCCACTTAAGAACATGTGCATGTGGTCTTGAAAGAGCATGTGGCTAGTTTAGACTATAATATACTTTTTTTTTAAGTTGTTCTAGGAATGAAATTTAGATGATGGCATTCAGAAGATGCTACCTTAAAATGTGGCACCTTGGAATATTGAATATTTTAAGCTGAAGGAATTTGGGAAGATAGTAGATCCAAGCAGGTCACCCCTACCTTCCCCCTGCCCTTCTTCCCTGAGTGAAGTCATAAACTGCTCCTGGAAATGTGCTCCATCTAGTCCCAGAGGAGCCCCCTTATGTCCGAAGACAAAGGGACACCCAGAAGAATCGTCACAAACAGACCTTTCTAAGTTTCCCCCAGTTTACACACCTCATACTCCTTAACATCTCCTATTTTCCTATGATGTTCACTCTTCCTCAAACCTAGCATAGAAATACTCAGGTCTACTTGTTTCTCTGGTTCTTCATTTTTTATAGAGGCTTTCTTATCATATAAAACATATATTAAATAAACGTGTCTGCTTTTCTTCTGTTAATCTGTCTTTGTAAGTTTGCTTTTCAGTTCTAAGAACCCTAAGAAGAGCTCATATAATGTTTTCCTCCCCTACATATATCTGAGAAGAAAGCGTGAAAATGAGTATAAAATGGCATTGACATAGGTCTATACCTTCATGTTCAATGAGAAGTTCAGCCTCAAGTTCCTCTTTCTAAAATATACTAAAAGCCTTCATAAATCATCTCACTCTGCTCTGTGAAATTCTTTTCTTGTCTACTGTGTGAAATCCACTTTTATATTTTTCTTCCTTCAAACGTGTGCTATGGTGCATCTAAAGCAGTGATGGGCTACAAACCTCAGGATGTCACTGTTCTTGCTGATGGCCCTGCCTTTTGTGAGGTTGCTGATGTTCAGTTTACAGAAGAACCAACATTAGTTACTGTCCTGAAGACACTGATTTTCTTTCCAGTCACTTTCTGCCGTCAGGTTTTCCAGAACCTACTGCAAATGTTATGTAATGACATGGTTGGTCCTGCTCTCCCAAATCCAAGCAATGGATACCTGAGGTCAAGGGATGGCACTACAAAGAGTAATATTTTTAAGAGTAATATTTTCTATAGCTGCCTGAGATACTAAAATCAGTGTTGCTCTTCATGCGCTTTTATTGACCAAGGTTCTTTTGCCTCTCGCTTGTCTGTGGCTACTCTTTCGCTTGAAGCTTAAGACAAGATTAGCCCAATACAGATAATTCTGGATGTTTATGGCAGCTTGTATTTTCCCCTACCTTTTCACAGTAAGGAGATACACAAAATAAGTATAAGATGTGTCATTAACTTTGGTACAATAAGAACACTAGAATTAAATTTAAAAGCCATTGGTAATCATTGCTTTCCTAAAGTCCCTGAAACCCCATTAGCACTCTCTTTTCCTACCATGAGGAGTACAGTTGTCTCCTTGCCTCCCTTCTGGAGGTTCAACACTGTTGATGGGCATATGTGATCTCAACAGAAAGGAACTTTAATTTGTCAACATTGAATTGATGCTATTTAGTCCTTTCCAGGCACCATGATTTTAGGTGGAATTTTAAGTTAGACTCATCTCACTTGGGTGTCTCTCCCCTGCCCCTTATCAAGATCTAAAATGGATTATTTGGATTTAGTGTAAAAAGGATCCCAAGCTTCCATAGATGTATTTCTCTAGTTTTGCAAGTGTCATGGACCATGGCTATAGAACAAGAGGGAGGTCAAAATAAAAATAACTAAGACTTGTTGTGTGTCTGTGTTTCTTAAGCACTGTGATCAATGCTCATATAAGTTATCTCATTTAATCACTGCAATATACCTGACATATAGAACATTGGGTGAGGCTATTGGGGTTCAAACTGGTTAAGACGCTTGCTCAAGATCAAAGTGCTGATAAGTGGCAAAGCTTGACTTTGAACTTCTCTGTGACTTATCTAGGGGTTTCATCTCTTTCTCTTTCTCTCTTTCTCTGTTTTTTTGCTTTGTTTACTCTTAGTGTGATATGGGAAAGACTTATAAATTGCCTTAGTTTTCAGTTAGAGGAGCACCGTTTCTGTTTAATGCCCTATCACCCAAAACATCAAATAATAAAAATAGTTACTCTTAATTGATTGTGCCTGAAATGCCAGGTATCAAGTTTGATTTTGATTAAAGAGCTATCTTAAGAATATATGATAATTATTTTACCAAAGGAAAAAAAGGAAATGATATTCTTGAGAGAACTAAGAATAATTTATATTTAGAATGTACTTTGGTGAATTTAAGGGTTATATACCCTTTTTGTTTTTTGTTATAAAGTCCTTTTTAAAAATAAAGGATAAAGCTGTGGCGAACATAAGAAATCATTTGTAGTAAATTTTCCTTAAGAATGAACAAGCTAATTATTAATAAATTTATACTGTCTTTGCAGAAATATTGTGCAAGGTGGACTAAAGATTCATGGACTCCATTTCTGGTGATAGCAATAAGAAACTGAGATATGGAAAGAATCAGATCTGGTTACGGGTTAGAGCTCTAACTCTCATTGTATTGATCATCCTTTTCTCCAATGATGTTGGAGATGTTCTTCAGCTTCCTTGAAGTCAAAGGCCTGGAAACTTCTAGAAGAAGCTCTGGAGAGGCCAGTTCATGGTCCAAGAGAAGGTAAGAGGACCACATGCATTATCTATCATATCTGAGATTATGAGGATATTTTAGCTTAAGATACATCTTATGAATGCTGTATTTTATCTACTTTTCAATTACCTTCTCTCACTCACTAGTAAATATCTACTCAGTACCTCAGTTATTAAAAGAACACACTTTGATTTGCCTAATAAATGTGGTATGACAAAGGGTAATGAACTGTTTTTACTGCTGAAATAGGTCATCCTATCAGGACGTCATCATATATTACTTAAGGTACAGCAAGAGATCTTTGAGGTACCCAATTAAAAGTGCTTCTAGCCCAATAAAAAGCAAAATGGCATTAGCAGAAGTTCATGCACTCTGTTCTCAGCTTGAACTGCTCAGACTTTTGAACTTAAAGTTCTTTTAGATAGTATTCCTGTCTCTTACTCCCTTAGCAAACGTATGACCTTAGTGAAAGTTGTTTTAATTCATTTTTTCATCTCATGTTCCTTATAAAGTTCTTGGAGATAAATATTATTAACCTTACTTTAGAGATGAAGAAAATAAGACTGTAAGAATTTGGGTAACATATCTAAATTCTCACAGTAAGGCATGGGAGATCTGGAATTTAAACATTGGTCAGCTTGATTTTAAAGCCTCTGATCTTAACCACTGCATTATATCCTATAGCAAGAAGCCTAAGAAGCTATTTGTGGGTCTTTTCTCAATGGGTTTTTTTTTCTGTAGTCATGTAATGATGATAAGTCTTATACTTACCTTGCTCAAAAATTCTGATCAGGCAGAATACCACAAAGAGAGTAATACTTTAACTTAACCCATACTGTAATTTACAATTAATCAAATAACCCCACATTTATTGATTTTCTTCTTTATAAGAGTTGTTGTGCTAAGCACCACATGAATCAGCATGAATTTGATATTAAAAATAATACAGAAAAGAAATATTGCAGAATAGCTTCTGGGCTAACTTATGAATGGAGAGCCAATTTTAATTTTTCCTCGACCACCTGAAAGTTTCAACCAAATTAAACATCTATAATCACTAGGCATCTAATTAAAAAAGAAGGGGAGGCTTCTTTATCAGGTGCAGTGAATAAATAGAAAATATTTTAAAAGAATACATGATAATGGCCCCAATCTCTTCTTTGTTTCATTGCTCATTCCTCACCCCAAGGTAGAAGATTATCATACTGAGAACATTGGGATATAGCTGGTATATCAGATGTTATTCATATATGTTAGATTAGAAATATGCTGATCTGGGCCTCTGTTTCAGTTGTCTGGCTTTTTCCCATCAAGGAGATCATGAGTAACAGAGTTGTACATCAAAGATTTTTCTGATAAAGCAAAGCACACATTCAACAGGCACTTGTCTGACCCGTACAACTTCACCCCCTTAGCTCCTGTCAGTTACAGAAGCACTAGCTATTCCCTGGTCTCTCCATTCTCAAGTCTGGCCAGTACTTATTGGCATATTTATTTTTAAAAAAAAAGTTGCTAAGAGAAGGTGTGTTTCTTACTGATCCCATCACTTTATCTGACTCAAACATGTTTAGCAATAATAAAAATTAAATCATAATTTTGACCAAGTTATGTTTCTGAGTATAGCATAATCTCTGTTACATTGCAAGTTGCAGGTCCTCATCTATTTTCTTAATCTTGAATGATAGTTCAACCTAAAATTACATCTATTTCATAGGATGATGGTGAAAATTAATGAGTTGATGGATGTAAAGTCTTTGGACAGTACCTGATGTATTGTAAGCACACTGAAACCGTAGCTACTATTGTTTTTCTTTTCATTGTGTTTGCATCATGCAGAGTATGCAAGACAAATGAATAATCCTAGGGAAGATTTTTGTCTAAAGACAACTGTTTTTTACCATTTTATCCCAATAAATGTCCTAAAACTATAGGTAGAACTTTAATAAAGGATCCTTGGGACTTTACATTTTAAGATGACAGGATAAGGATGTGTACCCCTTTTTCATCTCTGAGCTTAGAGGATGAGAAGTATACATAAATTGTTCAATCAAATTAGGACACACTATAACCACAGACCCTATCTAAGAGAAGTATTGTCAAATCAAGTTTAGACCAGACATGCCTGCTGCTGTAGGTGCAGTCAGGTCTGGAAGAATCCACAGATTTCCAGACCAGGCACTTCACCCTGGGGGAGAGAAACAACACCATTGTCCCCCATCAGGGGACATGGGGTGCTAAGTGAAGTTCTCTGGACCCTGTTAGATATTACAGATTAGAGATAAATGAAAGAATTTACAGACATCCCATCACTGAAGGGCTTATCGAGATGAAGCCAACCAGAGAAGAGATGGAATTATGAATAATTCCTACATCTTATGGAAGAGTCCAACCAAAGCACTCATGTTCCTCACCTTCCCTCTCTCCTTGTCCTATCTCTCTCTCCCGTCTCTCTCTCATACGCACACGCACACAGCATACAAAAAAAATAAAGCAAAACTGATATGGCAGGGAGGGGAAAGGCATGAAAAATAAGCTGACATTGCCCATAAAAGAGGGTGAAGAGGAAAATAAAATGGCACAGAAATGAATATAAAAAGAGAAGACTACCACACAATTGAATAAATAGTAAGTACCAGAGAGGCAAGACAAAGAAAAACTTAACAAAGCAACTGAAAATGAATAAGAAGTTAAAAATTCATAAAATGAGAGATGTGCCCCCCCAAAGATGAGAGCTGAAAAAAAAAACCCAACAGATATTTTAATGTGTAATTTGAAGAAACTGTTTAGAAATTGAGAAAATTTGAATCCAAGTTTGAAAGAAGGAATACACCAAGTCTTCAGAACAATTGATACAAAATGATAAATTGCAAGCTATTTCCTGGTAAACTGTTACGATTTTGAAGACATATTTGTGTGAGAGACACACAGACATAGAGAGAGACAGATTCTTGCATATCCAGGAAGAAATAAAAATAAGCTATTCTCAACATCTACACACAAAAAACTCCATGCTGGAAGATAGGGAGCTAGAAAATCCAGGACAACTACCATAGAGTAAATAAAGAAAATTTTCAACTAGATACTCCACAAATAGCACTAGTATCACTAAGAAATTATTGATTAGTGATTAGAAATTCATCTAAGCCAAAGAACCAATATCTCCTTCTTTTCTAGTCTTCTAGAAAACTTGGGTTGTTCCTGTAGTCTGAAGCATTTTGTTAGGTACCATAGTTAATTGTGAGCTTGACTTCCTTTTCCACCCCTGAGCTCCCTTCGCAGGCTACCTTCTTCATTCTGGCCCCTCTTCCTTGCACTCAGATTGCGCTCAAGATCTCTCCGCCGAATTGATTTATTTTTGTGATTGCAGAAATCCGGGGCTCTAAGAAATCGCTGATAATTCAAAAAACTTACCCAAACCTAGGCTTTTACGAAAAACAAAACATGAAAAAATCAATATTAAATTATATAAAATTGAAATATAATGTTACTAGCTAGGTTTTATTTTGTCCACTAACCAAGGCTACAATCCCCATGGTAAACATTTTGACATATACTCTGGAATTCTGTGACTTGCCTCCCTAATTAATTGCATTTCATGAAAAATAAAACTTGGAGATAAACAAAAAAAGTTTAAAAAGAAGTTATTCAGATCATGATTTTATGTGATAAAAAAGTATTCCTTTGTGTGTGAGCCTAAGGGGTGTGGAGTAATGAAGCAGCCAAATAAGGCCGGAATTTATTCCAGGTTCTGGTTTAGGCATAGATTGGGCTGAGATGATGTACTAAGGAATCAGTCTGTTTTTTTTTTTAATGATTTTTTATTATATTATGTTAGTCACCATACAGTACATCCCCGGCTTCCGATGTAAAGTTCGATGCTTCATTAGTTGCGTATAACACCCAGTGCACCATGCAATACGTGCCCTCCTTACTACCCATCACCAGTCTATCCCATTCCCCCACCCCCCTCCCCTCTGAGGCCCCCAGTTTGTTTCTCATAGTCCATAGTCTCTCGTGTTTCATTGCCCCTTCTGATTACCCCCCCCTTTCTTTATCCCTTTCTTCCCCTACCGATCATCCTAGTTCTTATGTTCCATAGATAAGAGAAATCATATGATAGTTGTCTTTCTCTGCTTGACTTATTTCACTTAGCATTATCTCCTCCAGTGCCGTCCATGTTGCAGCAAATGTTGAGAATTCGTTCTTTCTGATAGCTGAGTAATATTCCATTGTATATATGGACCACAGCTTCTTAATCCAGTCATCTGTTGAAGGACATCTCGGCTCCTTCCACGATTTAGCTAGCGTGGACAATGCTGCTATGGACATTGGGGTGCATATGGCCCTTCTCTTCACTACGCCTGTATTTTTGGGGTAAACACCCAGTAGTGCAATGGCTGGATCATAGGGTCACTCCATTTTTAACTTTTTAAGGGACCTCCACACTGTTTTCCAGAAGTGGCTGTACCAACTTGCATTCCCACCAACAATGTAGGAGGGATCCCCTTTCTCCACATCCTCTCCAACAATTGTTGTTTCTTGCCTTGTCTATCTTTGCCATTCTAACTGGCGTAAGGTGGTATCTCAGTGTGGTTTTGATTTGAATTTCCCTGATGGCTAATGATTTTGAACATTTTTTCATGTGTCTGTTAGCCATTTGTATGTCTTCATTGGAAAAGTGTCTGTTCATATCTTCTGCCCATTTTATGATTTGTTTATTTGTTTCTCGTGTATTGAGTTTGAGAAGTTCTTTGTAGATCTTGGATACCAGACCTTTATCTGTAGTGTCATTTGCAAATATATTCTCCCATTTCATAGGCTGCCTCTTAGTTTTTTTAACTGTTTCCTTGGCTGTGCAGAAGCTTTTTATCTTGATGGAGTCCCATAAGTTCGTTTTATCTTTTGTTTCTCTTGCCTTTGGAGATATGTCATGAAAAAGTTTGCTTTGGCCCATGTTGTAGAGGTTGCTGCCTATGTTCTCCTCTAGAATTTTGATGGATTCCTGTTTCACATCTAGGTCTTTCATCCATTTGGAGTTTATTTTTGTGTATGGTGTGAGAGAGTGGTCAAGTTTCATTCTTTTGCATGTAGCTGTCCAATTTTCCCAGCACCATTTATTGAAGAGACTGTCTTTTCCACCGGAAGTTTTTTCCTGCTTTATCAAAGATTAGTTGCCCAAAGAGCCGAGGGTCCATTTCTGGGTTCTCTATCTGTTCCATCGGTCTCTGTGTCTGTTTTTTTGCCAGTACCATGCTGTCTTTGTGATCACATCAGTCTGTTTTTTTTAAGAAATAAAGATTCTGACCAGCCTTTAGGCCAGCTTCTCTCCACGCTGAGTGTCTAGTGGTGGTGTCTGTAAGTCGTGACATTCATGTACTTTCCATGAAGTAAGATTTTCAGAAAGACTATTGGAACCTTGAGTTTCTGTGAATGGTAAGTGGCAGTATGAAGGAGAGAACATTAGCTCAGGTCCTTTCATCTACTTTCTAGGTTAGCAAGGTAAGAATTTTCAAGGGCTAACTATAAAGAGGGAACAGGTTTTAAACCTGATCTAATTGTTCTCTCCAACCAAGAGGACTATGATTTTATTATACACTATATAAACAGGCAATGGAAGGAGACAGAGAAAGACTGGAAGGAGAGAGAGGGGGAAAAAGGAAGGAAGGGAAAGATGTGCAGGATCCCAGTCAAGCATGTGCATTTTGACATGATTTTGCAAAAAGAGAATTAAATAAAAAATGCTGAAAACATGCAATCACATGGGTATAGCTGCCTAGGGCTGACTTCTATGAATCAATTGTACTAAACGTAGTCCTTGCAATATCATCTTCTTCAATTAATATTTATTGAGCATCTCCTAAGGTACATGACACATGAACAGATATGATTAACTTCCTGTTCTCTACCCGTCTCTCTAGAAAATGAAGCTAGTACAATCTTCAGAATATCTGCCTGAGGAGAAAAAATGAACTTGCTTTAACAACCTGAACAAACATTATTTCAAGAACTAATTTTCCACTTATCTGGCTCTCACCTTCCATATTTTCAATATCTGTGATGTCTCATAGCAATTTAACATTCCAGGTCACTGAGTACAAACTGGCACAGTCTACAGTGGGCTTTGTGTCCATTTCATTTGTTTAATACTTTATATTTAAAATTCTCTCTAATAGCAATTAATTTATATCAGGCAAAATAGCTATTTTTGCCCGAGTTAACAGAAAATCCAAATTTAAATGACTTATTTTAGGTCTCTCAGTTTGTTTGGGCTTCAGACTTTCTGACATTAATGCCTATGTTAATAAGGGCACCTGTTTTCTCAAAATTATATTGCATGTTACACAGTAGCTTTGTTACCTTTGCTATTTATAGACAATTTTCCTTCTACAAGTTGAAAAGGAAAGAGGTAAAGGAGTATATCTAACAGCTTTCTGACTGCCAGGTCTTGTGCTAAACATGCTGCATTCATTACTATATTTATACTCAGAACAAACCTGTGGGGTGGGGTCGGTGTTCATATGCTCTTATTTTTTTTTAACAATACAATTGACTATATATTCCCTGTGCTGTGCTTTCATACCCAGGACTTATTCATTCTGTATCTGGAAGCCTGTACCTCCCACTCACCTTCTCCCGTTTGGCCATATCCCCCACCCTCTTCCCCTTTGGCAACCATCAGTTTGTTCTCTATACTTAAGAGACTGTTTCTGCTTTTTGTTGGTTGGTTGTTTTGTTGTTGTTTGATTCCACATATAAGTGAAATTATATGGTATTTGTCTTTCTCCATCTGACTTATTTCACTTAGCAAATACCCTTTAAGTCTTGTCACAAATGGCAATATTTCATTCTTTTTATGGCTGAATAATGTTCCATTGCATATATATACTATCTCTTCTTCATCCATTTATCTACGGATGGACACTTTTATTTCAAATGAAGCAGCTAATGCTTACAAACTTTAACGTTGCGTATTAAGTGATGGAGCTGGGACTAGAACCAGGCCATCAGACTCCAGTACCTGTGATCTGAATACTTCAATACACTTGGCCTTTTTCATTTGTAGAAGCTGCTAAATTAGGTTTATGCATCCTCTGGATTTGTACGTTGTTTCAGGTGACTGTACTCTATGTTTTAATTGCTGGGTCATATAGACCATATAGGTCACATTTTCTAAATATTTTTATACATTTTTTTAAAAAGATTATAAATCACTGTAGAAACATTTTTAATTTCTTATTGTATATTTGATTTTGACCTAATTGAACAAACACATTGTGCAAGAAATACACACAGGACTTGGAGATCTAAAAGGTAAACATGATGGACTCTGAGTCTGAAGGATATGTGATACATTACTGCAAAGTCTTGATAAATCTAACTGGAAATTGATATGTGGTTCTTTTTTCTAAGTCATTTGTTTCATTTATAAATCTGAATTACATAGATAAATATCAGTGCCAGGTAAAATTACATAAACATCATACAAAAAATGAAACTATCTTCTTTTCTATCAATAATACTTTACCAATTTCATATAGAGCTCCCAGTATATCACCGTAAAAAGTTTTGAGAATTCCTTGTATCTTTTTACAACCCAGGACACTCTAAAATATAGGGCTATAACATTTTATAACCTTTCTTATTGTAACACCATGTTATTTCTCTCATAATATTGTTGGTCGCAAAATTTGAAGGAGAAAATTTTACAGGCACTTTTCAAGGCAATTGTAGATTAATGCTTTCATTATTAAGTTCTCCAGTGTTTGCTTATTTGTAGGTTTCATTAATTGATAAGAGTACTAGTGGTTTTCTATCTAGTTTTGCCATTAAAAATACTAATGCTGCGATTTTTTCACAAAATATCTGAAACAGAAAACCAAAAGAAGAGTATCTTGTGGTATAAGGAAATGGAGGGTTGGATTTGGGGTCTATCGGCAGACAGTTTTACCATGCAAATTACATGCAGAGGTTGTAATATATTGAACTTTGCCCTGGGACTCATAAATTATTTATGTGGCTTCATTCTCCTACACTTGCAAGCTTCTCTGTCTTAAAAATTCTTCATAAGAAAAAAGGATCATTGTATTACAGTTTCTCAAATTGTCTTCATAATTATGAGTATTATATGACTTATAAATAACACCTGCCTAGATACTTGATTTATTCATTTAACAAACATTTATTGTACTCTACTATGTGCTGTGTACTGTGCTGGATACCTTATGTATAAGGATAAATGGGATCAAAACTATGCTTGCCTCATTATACTGAGAGTCTAGCGACATATCCAGATGAGTAAATAGGAAATAATAATGATATACAGCAGCGAGATCTACTGTTGGGTAATAGAGAATATGAGAGGACATGTAAAGGAGAAACACTTCAATATTTACCACGTGTGCTCGAGTATGTTTGACAATGATATTCAAGGAAGGCTACTCACACAGGCTGAGATGTTAATAATACACCTGTTTCTCCAGACAAATGATGGAGGATGAGAAGAAGAATGATGGTTTCCTCAGAGAATGACTCATGAAGAGGTCGAGTATTGGGAGGCTGCAGATGTTTAGGACATTGGGAGTAATTGAATTAAGTGGTGCAGAGTGAAGAAGAGGAGTGGCTGGCAGCTGCTTAGAAAGGATAGGTGTGAGAGAGCTGTGCAATGAAGGATCCTGTAACCCTTGTTAAGGAGGGTGAATACTGGGGCAACTGGAGATCCGTTAGTGTAAATACATGTGAGATATGATATTTGTGTTTTAGATTGCTTTGGCAATAATGGAGAAATGATAGAGGTAGAGGCAGGAGAGGAAAGCAAGGAAGTCAGTAAGAACCTGTTGCAGCAATGAGTCCAGAGCAAAGTGATTTGAACTAACCTTGTGGCAGTAGAGTGGATTACTTCCCCATATAATAAACACACACACACGCACACACACACACACACACATGGGTATCCCAAGTTTATTGCCAACTATATATTTGTGTTACTCTTTATCCTCCATTAAGTCATGAGTTCCCAGGAGCCATGAGCTCTGCTTTCCACCAGCATTGTAAAGTCTTGATAGCTCATCAAGTCTTTGAAGATAGAAAAAAAAAAAATTAAAAAAAATGAAGATATACTCACATTTGTTTTTCTAAATATTTTGTTCTGTTACATTATAGAATTCTACTGAGATATTTATTAATAACAAACTACTTAAATAACTCCTTGGGATTAAAGATATGATAAAATGTATTTTAAAAAAAATCATTCCAAAAGTTTCCAGGAACACAGCTTTAGTTTTAAAAAGAAAGCTACTGTAGAGTATTTGGTACAAAGCTATGGTAAGTATAATGCTAATAAACTTCATGGGGTTGAAAGACACTTGTTTTTCAAGAAAGAATTTGAGCATTGTAAGGAAAGAAATGAAAGAGGAAAAGAATAGTATCCCTCCTTGGTCATTCATCATTTTGGTTAGTACAAATCAACTAAGGCCACATATCTCCCTTTATCCTTTACTTTTACTTTTTTATATATAATCTTCATTATCTCTTATGGCAATGTGTCACTTATCAGTCCACAACCAAAAATAATATAGTAATGTTTTGTAACATGATCTAATTTTCCTTTGGGAACTCAGCCTATTTTCAAATGTATAATAATGTTCCCATTTCAGAAGGCAAGCTACTAACTAAATTATCAAAGCCTTGAGAGCTGACAAAACTGGAGATCACCATTAATCAAGTGCATTTCCAACCTAGCCTTGTAGGGAAACTGATTTGTGGCCATAATTTCATAGGTTTGATCTAGAACTTAAAAAGAGTAGCGGTATTAAGGACGGCACGTATTGCATGGTGCACTGGGTGTTATACGCAAGTAATGAATCATGGAACTTTACATCAAAAACTAGGGATGTAATGTATGGTGACTAACATAATATAATAAAATATTTAAAAAGAAATCACAAAAAATCAAAGGAACCGTACACAACTAATAGGAGTAATTTTAATAGTTGTCATGTTTTTCTGTTTAAATTATCATAAGTAAAAATAGTTAATGAAACTCAAAATGGAGAAACTAGGAGCAACCATTCCTTGGGAAGTTATTTTACTTTCTTTTGGTGATGACAACAGGTTCATTACATGTTGGAAGCCAGGTGG
The DNA here is from genome assembly GCF_002007445.2 of Ailuropoda melanoleuca. Lineage (NCBI taxonomy): Eukaryota > Metazoa > Chordata > Mammalia > Carnivora > Ursidae > Ailuropoda > Ailuropoda melanoleuca. Next base: position 116,942,993 of record NC_048221.1, read on the forward strand.
CCCTTTTAATTGATAAAATGTCTCACAGCTAACAACTGGATTTTAAATATTTTTGACATGTGTTTTTGTTCCTTTTATTTTACTTGAACACCTCTTGTGACTCAGTATAAGATTTGTCATTGGGCCATTTTGTTATATGATATATGTCCATGTTATTTCTAGTCTATATAATTTGCTTAGACGTTACTACCCTTGAAGATAGATTTCCAGACAACACATTCTCTGAAAAATCCCAATGCCACTTTCTTCCTGTCCTGCTGCCCAGGACATGCCCTGCTAAATTCTACTGTCACATTCTCTGGTGTGGAAATGCCCCACATCACTTACTCCAGTGTCCATTGAAGGACTCTAAAGAGGATGCAGCTCCAAAAGCATTGACATGACATCAGAGATGCCCATGGCATGAAATTAAAAGAAAAAGAAGAAGAAAAAGTTCTAGTGCATACGATTTTCTCTAATACTTTAGTCTTTGAATTCTATGCATTTCTTCTTCCTCCATACCATATGTTTCGAAGATTAAACTATTTTATGCAAGCAGTTAGTATATCACCTGACTAGCATTTTATATACATTAGTCGGTGGTTTCACAGCACAGCTCAAAGAGGGATTATTTAAATGGAAGGAGAGAATACAGAATACTAGGAATCAGCACTGAAATAATTCTTGAGCATGTGTCCAACTCAAGCAGTGTGTAGGTCTAGGCTTCCGCAGGGGGCGGGAGCCAGGGGGGGCAGTCCATGTCTGTGGAGAGAAGGCACACTGTACTGTAAATCAGTAGTGACTATTATAAAATACTTAGCTGGGCAAAAACACATCCAGTTCTGTTTTTCCTCAAGGAATGCTGTGGCAATGAAATTCTTCCTTGTATGAAGAGAAGACCTGTTGCTAGATTACTCAGAACTAATGTCACGGGTTGGAGATTCTCCTTACCTGTCAGTGCATAACCATGCATCTAAAACACAGAAACTGAATAACAAAATGGATAACTTAGCTCAGTGAGACTCATGCTTTCAGTCTGCAAACCTTTCACAGAAATTATTAGAGTGTTGACAGCTTCCTATGGTATAAGACATAAAAATCTATAGTTGAGTAAAAAACTATGAAAAACGAATGTCAAAAACCTTAAAATGTTGAGCCTCATACCAAATGGATAGTACTTCACATTAATTGCTTGAAAAGGAAATGAGATGTGCCATCTCCTATATAGATAGGTACAAGTAGTTTGAGTAGAAATATGGTTTCAAAACGTGAGCTGCTCATACTGAACCAGATCAATGACCATAACCTCATCGACTATATTAGACTAGAACTCATTAAAAACATCCAATATAAGTGATATCAAATATCCAATGTATATTTAGACAAGACACTGTATAAAATATTTAATCAAAAAGTCAATGTATAACTGTGGAAAAACTTACAAATGTCAGCTAGATACAGGAACTACAGTTTTCCCTGTTTAATATCTCTGTCACATTTTATTTTTCCCATGCATAAGAAGATATAGCTGGGAAGAAAGGAAAAGCTAGAAAGAAGATAAATATATTTAGTTAACTACACAATAATGGAATCATAACTCAGGAGAATTATAGGGTTCCTACCTTTTAAAAAATAAATTTTGATTTAGGGTTAATTTTTGTCACCAGTTATGGGCAAGTAAATTGCTCTAAATTATTTGTCATTCTCTGCCACCGTGGTTGTTTTTGTGAGCTAGAGCATAAAGGGGTGTCAGACTTTCCCCGACGACACAGGACCAGAGAAAAATGAATGATTGGAAAGGAGAGTTAAGTGATGAAGCATCATGAAGTAAGTGATGGGAAGAAAGCGGGGAAGACTGTATCATGTAGTAACTAACCCAGAGTAGTCTTTCTGTCGATGAAAAACTAACAGAAGGGAAAGAAACAGGTTTTGGAGCGTTGTGTTTTCATTCTCGTTGGTCTCCATAAATTGTTTAAATTGTTTTTTGATTTCCTGGTTTATCGAGTCATTCTTGAGCAGGATGGTTCTTAGTCTCCAAGTGTTTGAGTTTCTTCCAGGTTTTTCCTTGTGGTTGAGTTCCAATTTCAGAGTGTTGTGGTCTGAGAATATGCATGGGATAATTTCAATCTTTTGGTATCGGTTGAGACCTGTTTTGTGTCCCAGGACATGATCTATTCTTGAAAATGTTCCATAGGCATTAGAATAGAATGAGTATTCTTTCGTTCTGGGGTGTAGTGTTCTATATATATCTATAAGGTCCAACTCATCAAGTATGGCATTCAAAGCCTTTTATTCTTTGCTTAGTTTTTGCCAGGGTGTTCTGTCTATTTGTGATAGTGGGGTGTTGAGGTCCCCTACTATTACTGTGTTTTTATCTATATGTTCTCTTTATTTTGGTTAAGAGTTGGCTTGTGTATCTTGCTGCTCCCCTGTTGGGGGCATATATATTAATAATTGTCATATCCACTTGTTGAATACTTCCTTTAAGAATAATATAGTGCCCTTCTGTATCTCTCTCTATGGCCTCTAGTTTAAAATCCAGTCTATCTGATATGAGAATTGCTACTCCAGCTTTCTTTTGAGGTCCATTTGCGTGGAAGATGGTACTCCATCCCCTTACTCTAAGTCTGAATGCATCTTTGGGTTCAAAATGAGTCTCTTGTAGACAGCAAATGGATGGGTCATGTCTTTTTATCCAATCTGCAACCCTGTGGCGTTTTATGGGAGAGTTTAAGCCATTTAGATTGATAGAGATTATTGACAGATATGATTTTAATGATGCCATTTCTCTTTAAAGTCTTTGTATCGGTTGTGACTTGCTGCTCTGTATCACTCTTGGGGCCTTTTTACCTTTATAGAGCCCCCCTTAATATCTCCTGTAGGGCTGGTTTCGTGGTTACGAAATTGGTTAATGATTGGCGATTTTGGAACGTCTTTATTTCTCCATCAATTCTGAATGACAGCTTTGCTGGATAAAGGATCCTTGGCTGCATGTTTTTCTCTGAAAGAGCTTTAAAAATGCCCCCCCAAGCCTTTCTCTCATTCCAGGTCTCTGTAGACAGGTCTGACGTAATCCTGATACCTTTGCCTTGGTACGTGAGAAATTTCTTTGCCCTGGCCGCTTTCAATACTGTATCCTTGGATCTAATATTTGCGAATTGCACTATGACATGCCGTGGCGTAGGTTTGTCCTGGTTGAGCTTGGATGGGGTCCTCTCTGCCTCTTGGACACGAATGCTTGTTTCCCTTGCTAGATTAGGGAAGTTTTCAGCTACAATTTGTTCAAATATCTCTTCTAGACCTCTGTTTTTCTCCACCCCTTCAGGGATGCCGATGATTCTGACATTGGATCGTTTCATAGAGTCAGTAATCTCCCGTAATCTACATTCGTGGGCGTGGATTTTTTTAAGACCANAAAAAAAAAAGGAAGGGAAAGAAATAATGTGATAATTTATTTATTTTTTATTTTTTTATTTATTTTTTAATTTTTTTAAAAGATTTTATTTATTTATTTGACAGAGATAGAGACAGCCAGGAGAGAGGGAACACAAGCAGGGGGAGTGGGAGAGGAAGAAGCAGGCTCACAGCAGAGGAGCCTGATGTGGGGCTCGATCCCATAAAGCCGGGATTACGCCCTGAGCCGAAGGCAGAGGCTTAACCGCTGTGCCACCCAGGTGCCCAGTGATAATTTATTTAAATCTTGATGTGGAAAGAATGCTTTATTCTTGCAATTTCTCCTCATCCTCCTATCTTTTCTAAGGTGAGGATTTCTCCCCAATCATTCCAAATGCAAATATGCAAATTGTTTCCTCTGTATCACTTGTGTTGATATCCTCTTTATCTTTTTTTTTTTTTTAAGTCTCCATATTTCTCCAGTGTTGGTGTAAATAGCTTAGTGTCTTGGAATGAGTCAAAGTCTGTGTTACCATTATAGTGATGAAAAATTTGCTTCAGCTCCTCTCTCTAGAAGTTTTAAGTTAGTTGTGGACATTGCCCCCTCAGTAGAATTCTCGTCTCTAAACAATAGCCCCAAGGCTATATTCAGTTAGTTGCAGAGAGCAGATTGTCTTGCAAAGGCAATGAGCAATGAGAAGCAGATACAGGCTAAAACTTGAGAGCCTACCAGAAGAGGAAAAGATATCTTTTAAAAAGGAAGGGAAGACAATTTCATCTGTCTAATAAATCAAAAAGGCATAAAATATATGTTATTTATTTTGCAAGCAGAGGTCAAAAGCCCACTATTTTTCATGGGAAAGCATATCATCCTTCCATTTCAATTAACCTTATAAAGCAGTCAATAAATATTTTTGAAAAATATTTCTGGCAGCTGTAAAGGCAAGCCTTATTTTAAAGGAAGTTTTTTATTAGATAAACAGAGACCTGTGCTGAGTAAGGTTAGTGCTTACTCAAGTTTCCAAGTCAAGAATCTGAAAGATGAATTTCTTGAAAAACTTCAAGCCTGACTTGAAGGCCCCTGCTTAACTCCTATAAGACACTGCACAGGTGTCTAGGAAAAACACACTCCTGTGTTTTTCTCCTTTACTATTCACAAAGAACATTTCACTTTGGATGCTCTGAATACCCAGTGTGTCAGGGGTTTTCCCCACACGAAGCAATTCTTTGTGACACCAGCTGTGACTCTATCCTATAATTCAGTTCAGCTCTGACACAATCTACCTGGAGTTAACATCAGATCCCACAAGTTACAGACTTAGTTCTGTAAGACGGCCCCCACTTCAGATACTGATCACAAGTCCCAGCTTGTCACCAGTACTTTAGACAAACTGGCTATATAAATTAGGGTTCCTACAACAACACTGTCCTTGCTTTAAATAACTGACTAAAATGACTCAAAGAATTCAAGGAAACTCTTGCTTATGTTTACTAATTTATTATAAGGGCATAACAATAGATAAAATGAATAGCCAGATGAAGAGATACGTTGGCAGAGTATGTGGGAAGTAGCTTCCATGCCTTCTCTGTGAGCACTTCCACATGTTTACCAACCTAGAAGCTCTCTGAAGCCTGTATTTTAGGGAATTTAATGGAAACTTCTCCATGTAGACATGATTGACAATTAACTCAGTCTCTAGTCTCTCTCTTCTTCTTGGATGATGTGTGGTTGGGTGGAAAGGCCCAAGGTTCTAATCATGGCTTGGTCTTTTTGGCAACTAGCCCCCATTATGAAACTATCCAGCAGCCCACCAAGAATCACCCCATTAGACCAAAAGACACTCCTGTCACCCAGAAAATTTGAAGGGATTAAGGAGCCCTGTGTTAGGAGCCAAGGTCAAAGACCAAATATTAAAACAAAAGGTGCTTCTACCATTCTTATCACTTAGGAAATGACAAGGATTTTAGGAGCTCTATGGAGGAACTGGGAGCAGATATATATGTCTGTCTGTCTATTGATCCCTATTTCCTATATATATTCATATATATGTATGTATGCCTATTATTTCACAAGAAATGTTTAGAAATATTTCCAAGAGCAAGGCCAGTCTCCTGAAGCAAGGCCTAAGTTTTCTTTTTTTTTTTCCCTTTTGAGATACTCAAGCTAAAATGTTTATGTATTATAGCATTCTATAAATAATGTATGGCTAGCCTTTAACTTATCCCTAGGCAGAATTGTTGCAGAATATTATGATTTCCAAAACTAGCAATGTGGAAAACTGACACAATGTTAATTTTAAGCCAATCTAATTGAAGAGCTAACTATCATAGTACTTATACAAGGAAGATTTTTTGTAACAAGGTGTTACGATGCCAATGTTATTAGTTGAGAATGTTTCAAGATTTCTTTGGGAAAGTAAAGATAAATTGAAGAACTTGGTACATAAACAGGAAAGAAGTCTCAAAAATTAAATATGTTTTATCTTTTTAAAATAGCACCACAAAAAGCAGAAATAGTTATGTCACTTGAGTTAAAATCTTATTTTTAATAAAAATTCTAAAACTCTTGAAGAAAATATTTGATGATCTTTTACACAAGTGAACATGCTTATTCTAATCTTCAGTGAATGTATGCTTCAGGACCATGTCTGTTAGTGACCCCTACTTGTAGAACATTTAAAAAACAATTTCATAATTAAGATACTCACCATAGAAAACTATCTCATTTGAATGAGTTTTGATGACTGTAGTAAATTCAGAAAAGAGAATGGGATCTAGAATAACTAATTTGATCCGTGTTAATGCCAACAAGCATTATGTACCAACCATTTAAGCAAGGTTTAGTATTAGAGATTGAAGATTTAAAACACATTGGAAAACATTGTAGAAATTTCTTTAAGGGTAAGAACTAGAATTAACACAGGTCCTTAAACAAATATAGACTGTTTCATAATAAAAAGAAGTTATTATCATTTCTATAGATAGACAAGAGATATTTCAGGAATTCATTAAAAAAAATCTTGAAAGTTTCAGTAGAGATTGCAGATGGGAAATATTGAAAGCCAGACTGCTGGTCTGCGTAAAACTAATTTGAGTTGGTTGTAAATACTGTATGTGTATATAAATTTTTTAGCTGATGGACGGACATACACACCCCTTCCATGAGTTTTTGAATGGTAGAATGTTTTTTCCTTAAAAATCTCATAGTTGCTCATAAAAGCTTAGGTTTAAGTATGATAATATTTTCATATAGTCCAAACTCCTACTCTTTTTTACTGACTCCAGTTTGAGACAGAGAGCGAGAGAATGAGAATAAAAGCAAGGTGGGAAGGAAGAAAGAAGGAAGGAAGGAATAAAAGAAAGGAGGGAGGGAAGGAAGAAAGGAGCAAGGGCTTCTCTGCGTCTGCCAAGGCCTATATCATACTCCTGATACCCAGGTATTGAGTGGTTTTCATTATCCTAGTTGGTGACTGGATTGGGTTGGGGGGCAGAGAGCAGGGTGTTGTGATGACATACACCAGATAGAATGTAAGGACATACTTGGGATTTTAAATTCATCTCTCACTGCAGCTGAGAATAGTGCTGGTGAAAGGGAACCATTCAAAAAAGGGTTTACAACATTCTTCTCTAAGTAGAACAAAGACTACCCTGAAAGTATGGATCATTTCCATTATCAGTGATGAAATACATGATGCATGATGGGGGCCAGTATGCAATTAGATATAACATGTTAAGTAGAATTCAGTCCAAGCTTCCATGGAATTGACAATAGGCAATGCAACAGACGTGGCCTGGGATTTCTTCGGCACTGATCTGCCATGAAGTGCTACGTCATGAGTGCATATATTCATCCTTTTATTCATTTAATGAAGAGTTATAGAAGAATGACCTATGCAAGGCACGCAGATATAGGACATAGGTATTCAAATATAAAAATGATGGCATGGATCCTGCCCTTAGAGCTGAGCTTATGGTTTAGTGGGGAACAAGGGGGAGACAAGCTCTGCATATAAATAGCTATAATACAATGAACCACATAGTAAGTGTTATGGCAGAATTACAGATAAAGTGTGGTCTCATCTGAGAGAAAGATCTATTGGAGTTGACAGATAGGATGCATCCAAGAGAAGGTGCCGTTGAGCTGGACTTTGAAGAGTGAGTCTGTAGCATTAGTTGGGCAGCATGCTTTCCATCGAGAGCTAAGAAGGTGTAAAGGCAATTGGCCCAGAAATCTACAAGAATCAAAATGAATGTGCATCCAAAGACAGTTTGAAAGATAAAATGAACTTTTGCATGTCTGTTTACTCAGCAATTCCGTTTCAGTAACTAGCCTGAGAAACACTAATCCACATGCACAAGGTGGCAAGTTTAAGGATGTAGCAGATTTTTAAGAAATGCTGTTAAGTGAGAAAAATACATAGAGCCCATATAAAATATATTTACTTCCTATTTAGTACTTTTCTTAGTAACAACAAAGGTTTCTTGTAAGAATGTTATACAAAGTGCATCAAAAACATCAAAAGATGAGTACAGAGAGAATAAAAGAGTGTCTGATTGTTAATTCCCCCCTTCCTGTTTTAGGAACATACTCTCCTTGGAATCTGGTGGCTAAATTTTTCTGTGTCACTTTGTAATGTATTAGAAGAATTTCCAATAATAGAAAAAAACTGTTGGGAGAGGAGAGAAGTGAACAGAAATGCAATTACCGTACTGGATTCTGGCCAAGATACCAGAATCATTTCTCTGTCAGAAAGAGCTAGGAATCCGTTCAGGTGTGTGAGGTCAGAACCTCTGTTTTGCATCTCATTGGGAAGCATGGCCTCTGTCATCATTGTAGAACTTAACAGTGTGCTCTGAGGCTGCTGACAGGGTCTCAGCAGAATGGAAGGTGCCACTTACTTCATTACCTACCCCTTTCCACTGTCTTAGCAATTCCCTTTTCCCCTGAAGGATAACCTATGAAGCAGAGACTGTGAAAATCTGCATGCATGGGAATGGCAGCCTATGCTGCTGAAACCAGGGAGTATGAGTGCCAATTGTGAAGGAAGCAGTCCTAGCAGCCAGGAGACAAGAGACACAGGAGAGAGCCACTCTGCAAAGGCAGTGGAATTTGTTTCAAAGGGCATATCTGATTGCTTCATTATTTTTACTAATATTTAGAGAATTTTAGCAGTTACATTTGAGATGGGGGAAAACTGGCATAGCCTTGAATTTTTATTTCAACCTGTAAAATATTTAGAGCTTCTTCATATATCCTTCTAAATAATGTAATTTGCTTTTATTAGATATCTTTGCTTTATTTCAACCTTTGGTCCCTAAACTTCATTTTGTCTTTTGAATTATTAAATTTCACAGAAAAAAAATCTGCCTTCTACACTGGTCTGATTATAGCACTTTCCTATATTTGAAAATACTCCTCAGTAGTCAAAAAGCATCCTGGAAAAGCACCTTTGTATAACCAGAAACCTTGGCCTTCTGATTTCCCTAGAGTTGTACATCAAGATATTAGTACTAACATAACTCGGTGCGGTGCCCAGTGGTCTGGCATTGTCCGATTCCTACTAGACCCCAGGATAGATACCTTATTTGGCTCTTCAAGCTGGTACATCGCTTCTCTGTGTGCTATTATAAAAAAAGCTGAATGCCAGAACAGGGAGGCATTTTGTGGTATAAACACCAGAGGAATATTTAGACCAGAGCATTTGCTGATCCATATGTTTTTACTATGGTTGTTATTTTCATTTTCACAAAGGTAGGGAACTGCTCTGTAAAGAATGATCTTGAAATTATTTCTGCCTCATTCACAGGTTTACTTGTGAACATAACACAAAAGTAGAGAAAAAAATTTTTGATTAAGATCATTTTATTTGACTTTATTATATGTGAGCTTGAATTTATGCAATCATTTCCTAATTAGAGCTTATGAGGCATTGTAATGTGTGTATCTTTTTTTCTGGCTTTTAGTCTACCAGTGTGAGTATGGGGAATGAGGGTATGATGGGGTAATACTTTCAGCTGGCTCTATCATGAAAAAGGGACTATACTAGAAGGATGGAGGGTTCTAATAATAGGACTCTGATGACAGAAGGAAGAGCCACAAAGGAAAGGAAGGAGAAATCAGTCCATAGATTCAGGAGAAAATAATGAGTCTAAAACCACCCTGGGACATTGCTAAGAAAATTATGCCTCCCCTCAGATGTTGCTTATATACTGGAATACATGTTTAAATAATTGTAATTCCAAATTTTCCTCAAGTTAGGAAAAAAGTAAAAGTTAACACAGCCCCCTTCCTATAGCCCTAATGAAAAACCATAATTAAAGGAATATCAAATGCCGGTATCCCATATATGTACGTAAAAACTCCGAACAAGACATAGGTTAAACTAAAACCATCACAGTCTATCGAGACTTTTGTTGTGGATGCATGGGAATGTGGAAACGTTGTCTTTTGAAACATGGAAAATATGTAACAACGACCTGTCTTGAATGTTTTGCCTCTCACTAGCCTAACAACGAAGACTAGATCAAGTCATTTCTTGAGGTTCCAAGTCTCTGTAATTTTCAAACTAATACTTATAACCATCAACTATTCCCCATTAGTTCCACTAATAAGTTATTGGACAATATGATTATCACTAGGATTATTCTTGCCACCTTCTACCCACAAAGAAAAACCACAAAGTTAAAATAATAAAATGATCATAAGCCATTACTTCATAAACTGCAAAAAAGCACATTTGCTGTTCTGTCTTCCAAAAAGATATGACATGTCCATCTCTTTAATTGTAAACATCTTGGTATACAGCTATGAAGGACACCATAAATCTCTGTCCAGATTGGGAAATTAGTTACATATCTCCTGATTTAGAATGTGTACTAAAATGGTAACTCACATTATTCTGATTAGAATAAGAAGTCTTGATTTATAGGACATGTGTTTGGGTGTGCAAAAATAGACACATTAAAGCCTAATTTGATAAGAAAATCCTGAGAGCAAGAATCCTGAAAGCATTATTTATATTTATTAATTTTTGTAAGTAGTGAAAGCAAAATTAGTTTGGCTGCAAGGTTGGAAACTGTCCATGATGAGACCGAATTAGTTATATTTAATAGTGAAATCTTATTGTAACTAAATTATAATTATATCTTATGAGATATACCTTAAGGATTTTTAAGGTTCTTATTTGCTGTTATCTCTGACTTCTAAAATAAGTAGCGAAAATATTGGTATTCCAGTATGAGCTACACATGGTTGTAGTTTCATTAACTGTGAAGACCAATGGAGAATAACTTCATCACATTTTCAAGAAAATAATCATTTTATTGGAATTGTTTACTGGGGCAGTTTATTGATGGGTATTTAAAGGTGATTAAAGAACAACCAAATAGCATGTGAAAGGGGAATAGATACTCTTCCTAGTTTTATGTTCTTTAGTTTGACTTCCCGTTGCCAAGCTCTTTCCATGGCTTCATATATGCTTTGGTAAACATCTATTGACATCTTAATCATTGTTGGTAACCATCAAAATGATTTGTTCTCACTAGAGTGGATTTTTTTGTATTCAACCGTAAATACAGGGCTCATTAGACACAACACTTGAAGTAATGTATTCAAAATATAATCAAACGTCTTATGATTGTGGCTATGACAGAGTAACTTATACCAGACTAACCCTTTCACCATAAACAACTATAAAACAGGGCAAAATATACTAAGCAACACTTTTTGGACACCAGAGAACAGACAGAATGTGATTCTTGAGAGAAAAGAAACACATGAGGTAATCCTCACAGTTATTCCAGTTTCTACCTTAAGCTACTTTCCAGACAACAATAGAAGGAAATGGAGTCTAATCAAAGCATAGCAAATCTTGCTGAGCTGAGGAAGCAGAAAACTGTACTCAGTTTAGTATAGTGGCTGGAAATTGAAGTGTAGGATATTGGAAAGGAAGTTCCTGTACAGAGAAGTATCTAGTTAAGGCTTTGGACAAACGCTAAGCTGCACATATACAAGATGAAATTGCATAAGGTCTAATTACTGTGAAGCTGAGCATTAAACACATGCCCCATGGGCAAAAAATACAAGGAGATGTGTAATTCCATCCTGACAGAGTACAGCAATCATGGTGAATATCTCAGGTTCTCAGCTGAGATTCTAGCAGGTCATACCTCAGAAGCACTACCTGAGCCATTTAGTAAAGCCTAACCTAGACTTAATCTAACAAAGCTTAAAATCAAGGCTAATTAGTGCCACATTAATCTACCAGTAAACCGCCTCCTAGAACAAAACTCATTACTCTTTAAAGGAAGACAACAAAATCCAGACTTTAAACAGGTAGCATTCAAAATATTTTTTTTAGAAATTAAAAAGTGCTAGACATATAAAGAAGCAGAATATTATTTTCTGTGATTAAGAAAACCAAAAAAACAATGTGAATAGAACCACAGATCAAATTTTGAACTATAACACAAGAGATAAAAAGCATCAATATTTAATACATTATAAAAAAGATAGATATACTGCTTGAAAAATAGAGCTTCCCAATAAATTAATGGAAATGGTAAAATAAAAAAATAGAATTCTTGAATTAAAGCATAAAATACTTAAAATAAGTATTTATTGGATGAAAAAAGAGTAAATGGAAAACTATGGAGGAAAATACCAATGAAGTTGAAGACACAGTATGAAAAATTACCTAAACAGAAATTTAGAGGAAAAAAAAACCTGGCAAAAATAAACAGAATTTGTCATTTGTGGGAAGATACAAAAACGCTAACATTACAGTGACTTGAGCATCAGAAATAGAGAAATGAGAGTAGAAAAAAAAATTGGAGAAACAATGCTAAAAGTGTTTGCTTGTGATAAAGAATATTAACTCACAAATTCAGAAAGCTCAATGAATTTCAACAAAAATAAACAATGAGAGAACAACACCTAGCAAGTCTTAGTCAAATTTCTGAAAAGCAAAGATAACAAAAAACCTGAAAAGCAACTGGAGGATGAAGGAATTACATGCCTGAGAAAAATGATAAGGACCAACAATAGCTATATAACTACTTCAGAATATAAAATAAGAACACTTCCCAAGTCTCTTAATGAGACCAACATTATTGTTAAAATCAGAAAAATTATGTAACAAGTAACAAAAATGTTTTTAGACTTCTATCCTTTATGAATATTTTCAATTATCAAAATTCTTTAATTTTAGCATTTAAGACCTGTGCATATCACTACAGGTAACTTTATACATCAGATTTTTAAAAATCATGTTAGAGGAAGAATATAGTAAACAATTTATTCATATTTTTCATTAGTATACTTTTTTGGAGAACATGAAATCCACCATAGAAACCTACATACTTTTGGTGTAAAAGGAGAAATGACAACATGAGTACAGTTTACTATTTTATTAAGAAGAGCAATGACACAAAAGAATATAAACTTGGTACATAACAAGATACTATCATTGAGTAAAGGGAAATACTATCGACTCCTTTTTACCATGTATTACATGCCACCTCTTAAAGAAGTTTCTTAAGAAAATTAAAGATTGGAGTAGGGTAATTTCAGTGTCTTACCTGTTTAGTTTAATTGAAAAATAGGATTTAGTGCAATCAAATACAAAAATTCCCATTGCACATAAGTAATCGGATAGCCATCCTGTGCTCTCTGGGGAGTTCCTAACAATAGTATACAACCCAAGATGTGGAGCTTATAGGATAAATTCAATTAGATTATGGTCTTTTGATCTTTCCACAAAATTTATTCATCTTTTCTTTCATATTGTCAAAGTAGTTTCATTAGGCATTTGTGCTTAAACTTTAAGTGCTTTATTATTATAAATTCTTCATGAAAAAGAACTATAACTCATTTCAAAAACAATTTGTAATTGTAAATCATCTTTTCTCCTCCAAGTATCTCCCAGGTGCTATACTATTCCATTAAACATGATAGCTCTAATACAGTACTGGAAGATAGAAATGGCAATTTTCTATGATTATGGAAAGAGGTCATACAGGACTAGGGAAGACATCACATTCTTCTACTTTGCAAACAAGCCACACATTTTTGTAATGCTATTTTTTAGGGACATTGTTTTTATTATTGTTTTATTTTATTATTGTCTAAGTACTTTTTCAAGGCATGAGAAGATTTCCAATATTAAATGAAGTCTTAAGGATCATGATGTGAATACTTTAATGCAGTGTCATTGATAGCATGAAGTACTAAAAATGTAGTATTTTTCCTTTAGAAAATTGAAAGCTGGATGTTAGCAGTTATTTTTGAGACAAAGAAAGTTNGTGAAGTCTTAAGGATCATGATGTGAATACTTTAATGCAGTGTCATTGATAGCATAAAGTACTAAAAAATGTAGTATTTTTCCTTTAGAAAATTGAAAGCTGGATGTTAGCAGTTATTTTTGAGACAAAGAAAGTTTATATAAGGCATCTCTGGAATAGAAACTAAACTGAGAGAGAACAAAGACAGCTGTGATGTGAAATGGTTAAATGACTTGGTATAGGCAGAAAAATGCCTGTGTGTGTGTGTGTGTGTGTGTGTGTGTGTGTGTGTGGTGGTTGTGTGTGTGAGAGATTCTTTTCCCAAGCATAAATTTGCCTCAGTACACCTGTACAAATACCCATGAATTATTTTTATAAGTACATAACTGTTCTGGATGATGTATATTAAACAAGAGAATGGAGACAGTAAAGAAATGCTTTGTAAAGAGTTAGCCCCAGGCACTATAGTAGTGTAGATTGCGGACATCCTATGCAGGTAATGCTATTTTACTTAAACTGATCTCACTGCCTTGAAAGACCCTTTTCTTCTCCTCAGTGAACTGCTGTATATCTTTTAGGATCTCAGTGTCGATTTTTCTGCAAAGCCTATCTCCCCAGCTCCCAAGATAGAAAGAAAATTCTTCTCTGCCCTGGTCCACCAGAGCACTTTGTAAGCATGCATTACCACTTGGGAAACTTCATTTAATGGTTTGTTTACATGCCTATCTTTGTATGAACTTTGAGCTGCCATAGTGCAAGATCCACCCCATATAACCCCATCCTGAGAGTATCTAAAAGAGTGTAGGTCCCATATCAATGATTAGAAAATTAGATGAATATAAACCCTGAAAATAATGATCTATGTGGACTTCATTTTCTAGCAACCTAGCTGCATTTTTAAAAATTTTATTTTTAGAACAGTTTTATTCAGATATACTTACATACAATAAAATTTGTACTTTTAAAGTATAGAATTAAATGTTTTTTGGGATATTCAAAGAATTGTGCTACCATTACTACTACCTAATTTTAATACAATTTTTTCACTTTTAAAAGAGCCACCATACCCATTAGCTCCCTATTCCTCCCTATTACTCCCCAATTTACTGCTAACCATTAATATAAATTCTATTTCTATAGATTTGCCAATTCTTGACATTTTATATAAATGGAACATAAGTGGAATCATAAAATATATGATCTATTCTGACTCATTTCTTTCATTTAGCATGTTTCCAAGGTTCATCCTTGTGGTAGCATATCAGTACTTTATTTCTTTTTATTGCCAAATAGTATTCCATTACATGGACATGCCATTTTTTTGTTGATTCATTCATCAGTTGACAGACATCTGGGTTGTTTCCACTTTTTGACTACTATGAATAATACTGCTATAAACATCCATGTACAGGTTTTTATGTGAACATGGGTTTTTATTTCTCTTGGGTATATATCTAGGAGAGCAATTGCTTAGTGATTTGGTAACTCTACCTTTAACTTAGGAACTGCCAAAACATTTTTCAAAGTGATTGTACCATTTTATGCTCCCACCAGTAACATATAAGAAGCATGCCATTTGACCTGGATCAGCAGCAGCACTTGTGATTGCTTGTCTTTTCATTTTAGCCATCTAATTGCACATTCCAATGTGTGCAGGCATATTTTATTGTGCATTTCTAAATATAGAGGGATTTGCATTTCTCTAAAACTAGTGACATTGAGCATCTTTTTATGTGCTTGATGACAATTTGTCTATCTGTCTTAGAGAAATGTCTGTTCCGTGTCTTACATGCCCCCAACTACTAAATTCATGATTAGCTCTCATAGTTATTTTGTATGTGTGGATTCCTTGTATCAACAACATCTCATCTGCAAATAGAGATAATTTTACCACTTCCTTTCCAATATGGATGCCCTTTATATTTTTTCCTTTTCTTAATTTTCCTGGCTAGAAGCTCCAGTACATTGTTCTGTACATGTGGCGGCAGCAGACATCTTGTTCCTGATCTTAGGGACAAAGCATTCAGTATCTGATCATTAAGTATGATGTTAGCTTTGGGTTTTTTGTAGATGCCTTTGATCAGCTTGAGCAAGTTCTCTTTTATTCTTAGTCTGCTATGTATCTTTTATCAATCAAGAATATTGAATTTTTAAAAAATTTTAATTCCAGTGTAGTTAACATACAGGGTGATGTTAGTTTCAGGTTTACAATATAGTGATTCAGCGATTCTATACATTACTCAGTGCTCATAATGATAAGTGTACTCTTAATCGCCCTCACTTAATTCATCCATCCCCACACCCACCGCATTTTGTTTCCCCCATAACCATCAGTTTTGTTCCTATAGTCAAGAGTCTGTTTTCTAGTTTCTCTTTTTTATTTGTTCATTTGTTTTGTTTCTTAAATTTCCCATATGAGTGAAATCATGATATTTATCTTCCTCTGACTGACAGCATTTCACCTAGCATTTCACTTGGCATTATACTCTCTAAATCCATTGACACTGTTGCAAATGGCAAGATTTCATTCTACTTTATGGCTGAGTAATACTCCATTGTATATATACCACATCTTCTTGTTCCATTTTTCAATCAGTGGACACTTGGCTTCCAGAATTTTGCTTTTGTAAATAATGCTACTATGCACATAGGGGTGTATATATCTTACTGAATTAGTATTTTCATTTTCTTTGGGTAATACCCATTAGTGGAAATNGCTGCTTCCAGAATTTTGCTTTTGTAAATAATGCTACTACGCACATAGGGGTGTATATATCTTACTGAATTAGTATTTTCATTTTCTTTGGGTAATACCCATTAGTGGAAATACTGGATAATATGGTAATTCCGCTTTTAANTACTGGATAATATGGTAATTCCGCTTTTAATTTTTTGAGAAACCCCCATACTGTTTTTCACAGTGGCTGCACCAATTTACATTCACATCAGCAGTCCATGAGCTTTCCTTTTTCCCCACGTCCTAGTCAGCACTTACTCTGACAGGTATGAGGTGATATTGCAGTTTTGATTTGCATTTCCCTGATGATTAGTAATGTTGTGCATCTCTTCTTGTGTCTGTTGATCATCTGTATGCCTTCTCCCAGTTTTTGTTTTTTTGTGTGTTGTATAAGTTCTTCATATATTTTAGATACTAACCCTTTATTAGATACGTCACTTGCAGATATCTTTTCCATTTCAGTAGGTTGCCTTTAGTTTTGTTGATGGTTTCATTTATCTTGGAGAAGCTTTTTATTTTAAAGTCATCCCAATAGTTTGTTTTTTGCTTTTGTTTCTCTTGCCTCAGAAGACATATCTAGAAAAATGTTGCTATGGCCAGTGTCAGAAAATTACTGCCTGTGCTCTCTTTTAAGATTTTATGGTTTCAAGTCTTACATTTAGGTCCTTAATCTGTTTTGAGTTTATTTCTGTGTATGGTGTAAGAAAGTGGTCCAGTTTTATTCTTTTGCATTTGGCTCTCCAGTTTACCCGACACCATTTGTTAGAGACTATTTTTCTCAGTGCATATTCTTTACTCCTTTATTGAAGATTAATTGACCATATAATTGTGGGTTAATTTCTGGGCTCTCTGTTCTGTGTCATTGATCTGTATGTCTCTTTTTATGCCAGTACCATACCGTTGTGATTATTACAGCTTTATAATATACCCTGAAATCTGGGATTGTGGAGCCTCCAGTTTTGTTCTTTTTCAAGATTGTTCTGGCTATTCGGGGTCTTTTGTGGTTCCATACAAATTTTAAGATTGTTTGTTCTAGGAGCACCTGGGTGGCTCAGTCATTAAGTGTCTGCCTTTAGCTCAGGGCATGGTCCCAGGGTCCTGGGATCGAGCCCTGCATCAGGCTCCCTGCTCCGCTGGGAGCCTGCTTCTTCCTCTCCCACTCCCCCTGCTTGTGTTCCCTCTCTCGCTGGCTGTCTCTCTCTCTGTCAAATAAATAAATAAAATCTTTAAAAAAAAAAGATTGCTTGTTCTAGGTCTGTGAAAAATGCTGTAGGTATTTTGATAGGGATTACATTAAATCTGTAGATTGCTTTGGGTAGTATAGACATTTTAACAATATTTGTTCTCCCAGTGCATGAGCATGAAATGTGTTTCCATTTCTTTGTTGTCTTTCATCAGTTAAATTTATTCCTAGATTAAAAAAAAAGTTTATTCCTAAGTATTTTATTATTTTTGCTGCAATTGTAAATGGGATTTCTTTTCTCTTTCTGATAATTCATTATTTGTGTATAGAAATGCAACCAATTTTTGTGTATTGATTTTGTATCCTGTGACCTTACTGAATTCATTTTTTAGTTCTAGTAGTTTTTTTGGTGAAGACTTTAGGGTTTTCTATACATACTATCATGACATCTGCAAATAGTGACTGTTTTACTTCTTCCTTGCCACTTTGAATGCCTTTTATTTCTTTTTCTTGTCTTACTGCTGTGGCTAGGACTTCTAGTACTATGTTGAATAAAAATAGTGAGAATGGACATCCTTGCCATATTCCTGACCTTAGGGAAAAGCTTTCAGCTTTTCACCATTGGGTATATTGTTAACTGTGAGGTTTTCATATAAAGCCTTTATTATGTTGAGGTATGTTCCCTCTAAACCTACTTTAGAGGGTTTTTGTTTTATAATAAATTGATGTACTTTGTCAAGTGCCTTTTCTGTGTCTATTGATGTTTATCCTTTGTCTTGCTCATATGATGTATCATGTTAATTGATTTGCAAATATTGAACTGCCTTTGCATCCCCAGAATAAATCATACTTGATCATGGTGAATAATTTTTTATGTATTGTTGGATTAGGTTTACTAATATTTTGTTGAGTATTTTTGCATCTGTGTTCATCAGAGTTAATGTCCTATATTTCTCTTTTTTGTAATGTCTTTTTAAAAAAAAAGATTTTATGTATTTACTTATTTGAGAGAGAGAGAGAGGTGAGGGGGGGCAGAGGAAGAGTGAGAAGAAGGCTTCCCACTGAGTGGGGGAGTCCAATGCAGGGCTCGATCCCAGAAGCCTAAGATCATGACCTAAGCTGAAGGCAGATGCTTAACTGTCTGAGCCATCCAGGCACCCCTGTAGTGTCTTTAATCTGGTTTTGATATCAAGGTAATGCTGGTCTCATATGATGAATTAGGAACCTTTCTTCCTCTTCTATGATGAGTCTGGCTAAAAGGTTTATCAATTTTGTTGATCTTTTCAAAGAACCTGATTTCATTGATCTTCCTATTTTTTTTCCTGGTTTCTACGACACTTATTCCAGCTCTAATCTTTATTATTTCCCTTCTACAGCTTTTAGGTTTTGTTTATTCTTTTTCTAGCTCTTTTAGGTATAAGGTTAGCTTGTTTATTTGAGGGGTTTTTTTTTGTTGTTGTTTTGCTTTTGTTTTTGCTTCTTGAGGTAACCTGTATTGATATTAACTTCCCACTTAGAATAACTTTTGCTTCATCCCAAAGATTTTGGACCATTGTGTTTTCATTTTTCTCCATGTATTTTTTGACTTCCTCTTTGATTTCTTGGTTGACCCATTCATTGTTTAGTAGCATTTTGTTTAGCCTCCATATATTTGTGTTCTTTCGAGATTTTTTCCTTTATTTGATTTCTAGTTTCATAGTGTTGTGTTCAGAAGAGTTGCATGGTATGACTTTGATCTTTTTTAATTTGTTGAGACATGTTTTGTGGCCTAATATGATCTATTTTAGAGAATGTTCCATGTACACTTGAAAAGAATATGTATTCTGCTGTTTTAGGATAGAATGCTCTGAATATTTCTGTTAGGTCCATCTGTTCCAATGTGTTATTCAAAGGTACTATTTCCTTGTTGATTTCCTATTTGGATGGTGTATCCATTGATGTCAGTGGGGTGTTAAAGTCCCCTGCTATTATTGTATTACTATTCATTACTTCCTTCATGTTTGTTATTTGTTGCTTTATGTATTTGGGCTCTCCCATGCTGGGTGCATAAATATTTACAATTGTATATCTTCTTGTTAAATTGTTCCCTTTATGATTATAGAGTGTTCATTGTCTTGTTACAGACTTTTTTTTTTTACCTAAAATGTCTTTATTTTAAAAACTATACAGTTTCAATTTAAAGTTTATTTTGTCTGATATAAGTATTGCTACCCCAGAAATTCACACCATTTGCATGATAAATGATTTTCCATCCCTTCATGTTCAGTCTTCATGTGTCTTTGTGTCTGAAATGAGTCTCTTGTAGGGATTCATTAGATAGGTCTTGCTTTTTTATACATTCTGTCACCCTGTGTATTTTGATTGGAGTGTTTAGTCCATTTACATTCAAAGTAATTACTGGTAGTTATTTATGAATAGGTTTGTATTTATTGCCATTTTGTTTTATGGTTGTTTTTGTAGTTTTTCTCTGTTCCTTTCTTCTCTTGCTCTCTTCTCACATAGTTTGTTGCCTTTTTTTAGTGATGTACATGGATTCCTTTCTCTTTATTTTTTCATATCTATTACTGGTTTTTGATTTGTGGTTGCCATTAGGTATGTATATAACATCTTATGCATATAGTGATCTTTATTAAGTTGAGGGTCATTTAATTTCCAACCCATTCTTTACTCCTCCCCCCCACCCCATGTTTTATGTATATGGTGTCATACTTTACATAGTTTTATTTTTGTTTGGTCAATCCCTTGACTGACTTTTATAGATGTACTTAATTTTACTGCTTCTGTGCTTCCTGCCTTTCTTACTCCTATTTATGGCCTGTCCTTTCCACTCAGAGTCCCCTTTAATATTTCTTAGAGGGCTGATTTGGTGGTCATGAATTCCGTTAACTTTTGTTTGTCTGGGAAACTCTTTATCTCTCCTTCTATTCTGAATGGTAGCCTTGGTTGACAGAGTATTCTTGGCTGCAGGCTTTTGTTTGTTTTTTGTTTACCAGCACTTTGAATGTATCATGTTATTCTTTTGGTCTACAGAGTTTCTGCTGAAAACTCAGCTGATAGCCTTATGAGATTTCTCTTGTATGAAACTGTTTTCTCTTCCTGATTTTTAAATTCTCTCTTTATCACTTCCTTTTGCCATTTTAAATACTATGTGTCTTGGTGTAGACCACCTTGGATTGTTTTTTTGGGGGGAATCTCTGCGCCTCCTGGATCTGGATTTCTGTTTCCTTCCCCAGATTTGGGAAGTTTCCAATTGTTATTTCTTCAAATAAATTTTCTGCTCCCTTTTCTCTCTCTTCTTCTGGAATCCCTATAATGCAAATGTTATTACACTTGATGGTGTCATTAAATTCCCTAAGACTGTTTTCATTTTGTTTTTCCTCTCTCCTATTCAGCTTGATTGCTTTCCATTATTCTGTCCTCCAGGTCACTGATCTGTTCTTCTGCTTCCTATAATCTGCTATTTATTCCATGTAGTATATTTTTTAATTCGAGTTATCAAGTTTTTCATCTCTGATGGGTTCTTTTTATATTTTCTATCTCTTTGTTAAGGGTCTCCCTGAGGTCCTTCACTCTTTTCTCCAGTCCACCAAGTATCGTTATGACTATTACTTTAAATTCTTTATCAGGTGTGTTACTTATCTCTGTTTTGTTTAGCTCTCTTGCTGTGATTTTGTCTTATTCTTTCATTTGGAACATATTCCTCTGTCTCCTCAATTTGCCTAACTCTCTGTGTCTGTTTCTATGTCTTAGGAAAGTCAGCTTTGTCTCCTGCTCTTGAAAGTAGTGGCTTTATGAAGAAGATGTCCTGTAGTGCCCTACAGCACAATGTCCCCTGTTCAAAACATAGTGATTCAGGGTAGTTTCCTGTGTGTATAGCATGTGCCCTACAGTTGTGGCTGCGCTATTTTGCCTTCAGTCCATTCATCATAATGACTCTCTTTGCCTGTTGTGGGCAGTTTGCTCCCTGTATTGTTAGTGGGCCAGTCCTGGGTCTCCTTGGACTTGAGTTGAGTCATCCCAGGCATTGGCCAGAGACCCAGTAGGACCGAACTGCAGGACACTTTCCCTGTGTTGTCCCCTGAAAATCTTTCTTTAGTCTGTGCAGCCTGCAATCAGACCCAATATCTGCCCCCAGCCCACTGCTGGGGATCTAGTGGGACTGATGTGTGTGGTTATCTTCCCTTCTCCCTGGGAAGGAGTTGCTTTGGAGTGGTGCTGGCCCCTCTCATCCCTGAGAGGGGCCAGGTAGGTGGATAGTACTGAACTTTGCTCATTTCTGCAGGCATCCATGTGTCTAGGCTAGAAGGTAAGGGAAGGAAATGGTGCCCACCAACTCTGTTGCTCTTGGAGAATTCTCCTGAAGATCCCTGCACTCCAGCATGTGCTCTGAGATTAGTAAATAAATCTCCATCCCTTATACTCCAGAATTTTTCAAACTCCTCCCTCTGTTCTCTATCTCTATGGGGCTGTTTGTTGTGCTGCCTCTTTAAGGATGGGGACTCCATCTCCTATCACCCTCTGCTTCTCCCAGAGGCAAGCTTGCTGATTTTTAAATTTTCATGTGTTAAGTCCTGCTGATTGTAAGAACTCACAAAATTACGCCTTTCTGGTTTTCAAAGCCAAATATTATGAGGATTCATCTTCCCTGTGTGGGTTCCCCAGGCCTGCATGCCTGGTGTGGGGTCTTCTCTCTTCCCTCTATGTACCTGTTGCATCCCTCCCTCCCGGGGACAGTCCTGCAGGTTCCTTTAGGTCCTGACTGCTCTCCACCCTTCTACCATTTTTGTGCAGCCTCTTCTCTACATTTAGCTGTGGAGAGACTGTTTTGCCAGTTTTTCAGTCAGTTTCTAGGTTATTCGCGCTGATATGTCAGTCCAAAGGACAAGGTGAGTTTAGAATCTTCCTAATCTGTGAATCTCCTTGGAAGTTCTCCAGGAGTGTTGAATTTTATGAAATATTTTTTTTCTGTGTCAATTAAGATGATGTGTTTTTGTCCTTTAATCTATGAATGTGGTATAATATATTGATTGATTTTCATATGTTAAACAAGCCTTGCATTCTTGGGATAAAGGTCACTTGATCATAGTGTATTATCCTTTTAATAGACTACTAGATTTGGCTTACTAGTATGTTGTTGAAGATTTTTACAACTACATTCAAAAGAGATGTTTATCTGTAGTTTTTTGTGTGCGTATGTGATTTTTTGGGGTCGGATTTTAGTACGAGGGTGAGATTGGTCTTATTAAATGAGTTTTAAAGTGTGAAATTACTACCAAGTTACACCATTACTGTTCTTGTTCCTTTAAGTAACTCTTCTAGAATTCTTCCAGGTCTTTTGCTAATTTCCAGCCCTGAAAAAGTTAATTTTGATGGTTCTTATAGTGTTCTCAGTTTTTTTGTTTTTGTTTTTTTTTTTAATGGAAGAGTAGATTTTCAAGAGTCTTTTCCTTGTAGAATTTCTTACCCCAGTTGCTTTTTATTTTTTTTTTAAGTTTTTATTGAAATTCTGGTTAGTTAACATACAGTGTGGTGTAATATTAGTTTCAGGGGTATAATATAGTGATTCAAAACTTGCATACAACATCTAGTGTTTTTTAAAGAACTGGAATGGATGATACTTTGCCATATATTATTTTTTTCTCCGTTTTCCAATTTTCTATTAATTAGATATTACAATAGCATTACCAGAAGCTGAAACAAGGCAAGCATCCCTGAGCAAGAAGATTGGATGATATATATATATATATATATAGAGAGAGAGAGAGAGAGAGAGAGAGAGAGACAGAGAGAGAGAGAGAGAGACAGAGTGAGACAGAGAGAGATGGCAGTTTTTACAAAAATCACATTTAGTGGCCGATTGAGATTAGAAATCATGTCTCAGTGCCTGCCCACTTTTTACATCTTATTTCATGTTCAATTGCCTTGATAGCAGGGATTTTCCTCTATATTAAAACAGCTATCCCAGATATTTAGTTATCTTNGAGAGACAGAGACAGAGACAGAGACAGAGAGAGAGAGAGAGAGACAGAGTGAGACAGAGAGAGATGGCAGTTTTTACAAAAATCACATTTAGTGGCCGATTGAGATTAGAAATCATGTCTCAGTGCCTGCCCACTTTTTACATCTTATTTCATGTTCAATTGCCTTGATAGCAGGGATTTTCCTCTATATTAAAACAGCTATCCCAGATATTTAGTTATCTTATTATATATAAAATCATATAAAATAAAGTCATTTCATGTGATCTAAAAAATTTTTTACATGTAACATTTACATATTCACACCAAAATAGTAGAAATTTTCTGTGGATAAGGGTTGCATTACCAGTAATCTAACTGATCATAAAATACTTTTAATTGCACTAAAATCTAACTAGAGTTTACTTCTCTATTTTTTGTTGTTATAAACTATAGAGAACTAGTTAGAAGTTCAGTGAATCATTCTTCCGTATTCTCTCATCAAAATTCTTTAATCTTCAGGGCACCAGACTGGCTCAGTTGATAGAGCATGAGACTTGATCTCAGAGTTGTGAGTTCAAGCCCCACATTGGGTGTAGAGATAACTTTAAAAAAATTATTTCATCTTTGACTGTCAGTACCATTCATCCTAATTTGATAACTTTTTTTATTTTATAATTTTCATTATGGAATAAATAATTCATGGAATCAATTTTCTTGCAGAAAAGTTCATTATTGCACAGTTTGTGTCAGGCCATTAATCAGCCTCAAAAGTAAAATTACTAAATTTGCTAGTTATTGGCAGTCACAATCAACATCTAAATCAACCATCTGAAGAGTATGCTCACCGTTGGATCACACCCAGATATTGGAATTCCCTGAATGCTGGGGAATGGTTTTGGTGTTACCTAGTCAATTACAAGGAGTTATAGAAAGTTTTCATGGGATAATCAATCTGTTGTAGACTGTATACAAGTGAAGATTAAAGAACTTTTTTTGTTATTTATATATTAAATGTTTCCTGCATGAAAGAAGACCGTAACATATTTAAAAGATATGAAAAGAGAGAATAAAATGGAAGAAACTTCTGAAGGAAATACTAAAGGAAAATGAAATCCTGAATGTGAAAGAGGGAAGACTCAAGCATATGAAACAAATTTTCATATAGGTGAAACTGGATATGATTCAGATGTCAGAATTAAGTTACTCAGATGAGTATTAAACTAATTGAAGTAGTTAAAGAGACACAATTTTTAGTGAAAGTAAGATCCAAGATGAAAATGTCTAGTAAATCGCTAGAAGCACATCAGTGGCTTTTTGTTTGTCCATCTTTCCTGATAAATGGGCTATAGAGGAGCTAAGATTCTAACATGTGTATAGTGACTAGCATTTATCTCTCTCTCTCTCTCTCTCTTTTTTTAAGTAGTCCCTCCCTCCATAAAGCTGGGCCTTTAGGACTTGCATTCTAATGCATTCTAATACAAACGAGACATCACTCAATGTCCTTGGACACATTTTGCATGTACGGGAGAGAACTATGAGGAAGCCTAAGGAAAGAGGAACATACACTGGGGTTTCCTGGAACTTGATCCCCTGAAAAGCTTGTGGTAAGAGTTGCTGCTTAGAGGTTGAGGCTGAATACTACTGGAGAAGGACCATTTCGAGGGGAACCACTGAGTTTCAAAAGGTATTACTGAATTCCCAGAAGTCATATAGAAATTGCCTTCTTTATAATCCTGGTGAGGAAGAAGCTCCCAGAGCAATTGCATGTTTATTTTTGTGATTCGAGTGTTGAGTTTGATAGAGATGATTGTATCTCTTGGCTCCGCTATTCTTTTTTTCTATCATATTCTCCAGTCTGCCCAGAGGATGAACTTCACTATTTCTTCCCCTGTGCCTTCCTCAGTCATTGACATTCCAGCAGAAACTCAGTATAACAGAAGTTTTGAATTATTCCTTGTTCCATTTGTGTTGATGGACATCTTCTATGCTGTAGCCTAATATGATGGAGGAAAGACATGGGAGGATCAGACTTTGCGCAAGATTGGTCGTCAGGAGTTCCCACAAGTATAGCAGAGAAAGAATGAACTGAGCATCCTCAAAAACATTGAACTGACAAAGTGGTTAATAACACTATTCCATCTCAGAAANGAACTGACAAAGTGGTTAATAACACTATTCCATCTCAGAAAATAGAATCTTAGCCTCTCTTTTGTTTGCATTTGCTATAGCCCAGATCAGATTAAAAGGAAATTTATAGTTGAAATTCCAGTTTATAGTTACAACTCCACAATTATAGCCTCCTGGCAGTTTTCAGTTTGTAAATTGGAATAAACATCATTCTTTTTCTTTTATCAACAAATCACTTTGTTTTCAAACATATATGTCTAAACTCAGTGAAAATGTTTTCACTTCCCTCTCATCCCTACTACCACCCCCTGTTTTTTCAATGGTAGCAAACATTATCTAATGCTCATCTGTTTGAGTCTACTTGTTAATTTTAAGAAACCTGGTGCTTACAGCTATCATTACATTTGTCTGATCTATAACATTATTAATGGATAGTTTCCCTAACTCTTAGTTTTATGTTATTTTATCCATTTTTCTCCATGGAAATATGTGTCCGTTCTTAAGGCTTAGTAAAAACACTATAAACCTTTTGTTTAGTTTTATATTTTTCAATTTCAATAAGTAATTTTAGGAAGAGAAGCCATATATAAGCACCATATAGCCGTACACACTCATACATATACCAGAGACAGCATGAACACAAACACATAAAGGCAACTGTTTGTTAAGATTCCAAACAGGTTATTGTCATGCAGTAAAACAAATAGAGTTCTTTCCAAAATGTAACTGTCTTATTGCAAAGGGAACATTCCCTGGAGGAAATGCCATTTCTACCAACTCCCTATGCATCCATTTTTCAGACACATTTCACTATGAATGACACTGAAAAATCCATACTTGAGATGGAAAGTAGATGAACTCTTGAAATCTGGGTTGGCTCCAAAATCTACTACGACAGCTCTAGTTGAGTGGCCTTGTTCATGGACAGTTTGTCCATATTTTTAGATATATTAGTTTGATGGCAAGAAAAGGCAAAATTATCATGTGAAATGACAGATATATTTGGCAAAATACACCCTATAATTTTATTTTGCCTGCATCCCCCAGCAATATTGAGGATAATGTACGCTGGGAGTGGATAAATAAGTTCTTCTGGGAGCTTTTCTTCCCAGCTGGCTCCGGACTTGACAAGCCCTAGAACTTTGGCAAGGGATTTAACACAAATAAAACCAACTATAACAGAAGTTAACAACAATGACGAAAAAGATAAACCTTCCTCTATCTCATGTTGTTCTGGCTAAGACTGTCATTTAAGTATCCAAACAGCTGTGCCCATGATACATGGCCATCTGATCAAAAGTAAATCTGCTTGGGCAGTTTACCTAGCTCTTCCTCATCATCCTCCAGGCCGAGCAGGTGGCAGGGCAGGCGGCGGTGGAGGC
>NC_048221.1:116970134-117003004 GCF_002007445.2 Ailuropoda melanoleuca
TCAACATTTGCTGCAACATGGACGGCACTGGAGGAGATAATGCTAAGTGAAATAAGTCAAGCAAAGAAAGATAATTATCATACAATTTCTCTCATCTATGGAACATAAGAGCTAGGAAGATCAGTAGGGGATGAAAGGGATAAAGAAAGGGGGGGTAATCAGAAGGGGGAATGAAGCATGAGAGACTATGGTCTCTGAGAAACAAACTGAGGGCCTCAGAGGGGAGGGGGGTGGGGGAATGGGATAGACTGGTGATGGGTAGTAAGGAGGGCTTGTATTGCATGGTGCACTGGGTGTTATACGCAACTAATGAATCATCGAACTTTACATCAGAAACCAGGGATGTACTGTATTGTGACTAACATAATATACTAAAAAAAATTTAAAAAAAAAGAAAAAAAAAGAACACAGGTTAGCTACCTCCTCAGAGCGGCCCTAAGAAAGTAGCCTGAAGAAAACAAACTGGTGGCTTTTAGCTTTTCAGTCAGAAGGGATCCTAGGATGTAATCAACAATACAGACAAAACTCACGCTTATCAGCACCTTACTTCGAAGAGAGTGGGACCGGGCAGTGCCTCAAGTTTTTAGAGGAGAGATCAGGCTTTTGCCCTTGAGGCAGCCTTCAGAGTGGGGAGGGGTATGCCCCAGAGCTTGGCCTCCAGGGGTGGACTGGAAACTTACACAGCCATCAGTCACCTCCTAGGGCAACAGCCGGGTAAGGTGAAGATGGTTCAAGGTCCTAAAGTAAATTCCTTTCAGCCCAGACTCAATGCTTCACACACATGCAGGGTAAACCCTTCAAGAATTCCATGAGGAAATAAACCTTTATTTCAAAAAAAAAAAAAAAAGTGAATCTCCTTGTAAGAATAACTCCATCAGAAATCTAACTGGGGCTTACTACGGTTGAGTTGGATAACCCATTTCCTGCATCCCTATCTCTTTATGAAGCTCTCTGTCTCTATTATCTGTGAGAGATTAAATAATTTTGCTCTACCATAGTAGTAGTGGCCACAGTAGTAACAATAATAACAATTGTGTGTAATTTAGGTGTTATCGTGTTTAATTATCATATCAATCCTTAGATGCTAGTACTATTAATAATTCTATTTCGGGGAGAATTTATTATATTGCCTAAAGTCACACAGCTAACAAGAACGGGAACAAAAATTGAAACTCAGTCAGTCTGATTAGAAATCACACTTTCAGGGGTACCTGGGTGGCTCAGTCATTAAGCGTCTGCCTTTGGCTCAGGACATGATCCCCGCGTTCTGGGGTCAAGGCCCGCATCAGACTCCCTGCTCCGCTGGGAGCCTGCTTCTTCCTCTCCCACTCTGCCTGCTTGTGTTCCCTCTCTCTCTGGCTGTCTCTCTGTCAAATAAATAAATAAAATCTTAAAAAAAAAGAAATCACGCTTTCAAACTAAACTATAGCAATAACTATGTCTCCCAATACTCTCAACCCTGAACCATAGGCATGATAATTTGTTCCTGTAGGTGTTGTAACTTACCAGATTATTGACTGTAGCTTTCTGTCTACAGGGTGATAGCCAGCCTTCTTAATGCTAAGTGTAAATATGCCCTTGAGTGTTCTCATGGATTGACATGGGTATATAGGCCTTTCCATAGTGGAAGGTGGGGTAGTTTGAGAATTCACAGAACCAGAATCCACATGGCATACTAGTTATGCCACTAATAAGCATGAGGCAACTGAATTCACATATCCTTCCCCCCTTTTTGAGTAATTTCCATTTCATTCTCCTGTTGATGTTTCAATGTGAAGTCCATGTGGGAGAACTAAACTGCAGTTCCTTGGAGGGTTGTAGGTTAAGTAACAAGGTGAGAGAAAGTACTGAAAAGAGAAACAAAAAAACATGGAATCAAAAATGAGCATCACTGCAGTAACACAGAACACATTTCCTAGATCTCACAGCCAAAAAATTCTGGCACGCAAAGGAATCTCTATATTATTCCAATCAAGTGGCAGTAAATGGATAGCTAGCTGTTTCTTGCCAAAAATGGCAATCCTGCTCTGGCCCTGAGAGATAATACACAGTCGCGAACTACATAGCCATTTCAGCTGCCTCACAATAATTGATGTACATTAAGCTATTATCATTGTAAAAGAAGTGATTACAATTTTTTCCCTGTGGCAAATCTAAAAACCCATAGAAGAAAACCATTGGCTTGTCTAGGTGTAAAAGCCATTACCTTTGTTGTCAGGATTCGAGACACAGACCAGCTGGTTTTCAAAATAGTTAAGACATTTAGGATACATGCAATGAGATTAGCTCTACTCGCTGGTAATGTAATTACTCTGTTTATTCATTTTAATGATCCTATAAAAGAGAATGAGATATGATGCTAGTGCAGAACAAGGAAAGGGGTCTGGAAAGGCAAGTATGCCACTCTTTAGGAGCAGAATATAAAGCTGGTGAGCACAAGATAAGCCAGGATTTGTTGGAGGCAGCTTCCTGTTTTCTATGAAGTCAGGAAACCAAGCAGATGTGGAAGTGACCATTCCTCACAGGCATCTTTTGTAGCTCTGAGACAGTTTATATAGGACTCTTCTTTGATGGGGAAAACCTGTGATCATTGCCTTTGGATATTACTTAATTCTGTCTGCTCTTGTTTTATAAACTGACCTATGCAGCAACAGAGATTTAGGCTATAAAGACTTACAGATGTTATTTAATTCAAACTTCAACCCCAGGGCAGAAATCTTTCAGAATAATTCTGATCACTGGTTATCCAGGGTCTGGCTGAACGTTGTTGATGGTGAATCAGTTTTAGTTTTGGAAGCATCCTTTTCAATATTTGGATTTTTTCTAGAGGTTTTAGCATCTTCCCTTAAACAGCTGAAATTCATGTCACTGAATCATCCAGTCAGTTCTAATTTGTTCCGAGCGTTCCATATTAACTTCAGTTCTTTTTGCTCTACCTATTCCTATTTTGAATGTACCAACATATTGTCCTTTAGATTTTTTTCCCCAAAAACCAATATTCACCCATGTAAGGAGAAAATTGTTACAGAATTAATATGTGAGAGACCCTAGGGATTCTATAGAGAATAAGACACATGATGTATTACAGAGTTTATAGTTCACTGTGCTTATGGGGAAGTCAGCAGTTCAATAAATTAGGATGAAATGCTACAGGTGCTGTGACAGTACTTGGGAGGGGCAGCTAACCATCTAGCCCTTCACATGTTCCTCATGTGTGGCTTATGGATATAGTCCAGATATTTTTTAAGTTTCCAGCCCTCTGTTTTAAGAAGTAGTTAAAAATAAACCCAATACTGCAATGCGGATGTACCGTCTACTGTAACTGAACACTGTCATATATTTTATTGAGGTAGCCTAAGAAATTACTTTTAACAAAAATAACTGCTAGTCTTTTTTCACAGAAAATTTATCCAATTACCAAATTTAGGTAATAACATTTATCAATGTTTAAATTTGTCTTATGTGTTTAGACCAAGAAATAGAACCAACTTTATATTTTTCTTCTATCATACTATATATTACTTACATATTTCATTTTTAAATGACCAATGCCACTCCCATAATGATGTATTGTAGGTTTAAAGGTCTGTATTCCCCCAATTAATCTCTGCATCTTTTCTCCCATTCCTGCCTTTTTGTTTTTAGGTTTTGATTATTTATTTATTTGAGAGGGCGTAGGAGGGAGGAGCGGAGGGAGAGGGACAAGCAGACTCCATGAGTGCAGAGCCCAACCAACTCTGGGCACAGGCTTGGGGCTTGATCCCAGGACCCTGAGACCACAACCCCTGCTGAAACCAAGAGTTGGATGCTCAAACAAGTGAGCCACTCAGGCACCCCCTTCCTGTCTTTTAAAAAAATATTTATTTCTATCCAATGGATATGAATAGTACAGTGAACATTTAAAGACATAAGTATAGCACTATCACTCATACCTGAGTATAAATGCTAACATGCAGACACAGATTATTTTTAAAATATCAAATTGATAGAAGCAATAACAATGGCAAATAACAATAGTAAAGCTATTATATCCCGTTTTGAAATTTTGATTTCTGAAAGATTATTATTAATATTTAATGCTTTGCCTTCACTTTTTAAAAAATTTTCTGAAACATTTCCACGTATCTTCTATCTTTCCACTGTCCAGAGGCTAAATCGTACCATTATTTTATAAATAAAAGCTGAATCAGGGGCGCCTGGGTGGTGCTATCAGCTAAACATCTGACTTTGGTTTCAGCTCAGGTCATGATCTCAGGGTGGTAAAATGGAACCCCGCGTCAGGCTCCATGCTCAGCCTTGAGTCTGCTTTGGACACTTTCTCCTTCTGCCTCTGCCTCTCCCCCACCTCTCTGTCTCTCTCTCAAATAAATAAATAAAAACTTAAAAAAAAAAAAAGCTGAGTCATAAAATAGCAAAAAGCCAGACTCACAGAGAGTGGTAGATCCAGGACTAAGAATCATACTCTTGCCACCCTATGGTATTTAAATATATCCTAGAATAACCAGAATTTAAGTATGTGTGAATGGTATGTAATATGTGTACAAGCAAAACTATTAATCTTGGTTTTCTTATTATTGACAAGTTCATGCCGTTGGCTTATTAAATAACAGCTCTGAAGCAAACACTGACCACTACTAACTCAACTGTTATGTGATTGAGAGAGTATACAGTGAATTTGATTATGGTGAATTTTAAGCAAAATACAAAAATGGGAAAAGAATGCAAAACTCAGTAAGTATATATTTAGAAGTTTCAGTTTGGCTTGCAGTGTAAAAATCATAATGAACTTTACATTTCTTGGCAAAATTTCCATGTTTAATGACAGTTAATCATTCCTTAAGTATAGCTATGTGAGCACTTCAACATGCTATAGAAGTCTAAAATCAAACCACTTCAATTGTCAAACTTTTCTTTTGCACCTTTCTAATAGGAGAACTATAAACTTGGACTTTCAATACAATTAGAGCTTTGATGTGGCCATATATTTTTAAAAGGCATTCTATAGCATACTGATGGCTGAATCTAGAAGCTCTCCATTGATATTCCATTTAATAAACTAGCAAGCCAGACACGTTTATCTTAAAGTTCAGGTTTAATTAAAAGATAAGACTAGAGTAACAGAATGGCAAGGGAAGGAGGAATGTTGAAATTTTTTGTTTATTATTGCAGAGCAGCTGCTTTTATTTTTAACTAATCTCCATTAATGTCAAATCAAAAGGCAGCACTTCTTATAGGCTTTTCCATTTGCCTTGTTACCAGCTTCCCTTAGGAAATTACAAAGCATTTCCTCATTCTGGGTTGAACTCTAGTATGAGCCCATTATTGTCGAGCTGGAAAGTGCTAGGAAATAATTGACATAGAGTTTATTTTTGAAATTAAAACATTCATTTATTTGATCAGCAATATTTGCTGAACACCTAGTAAGTGTTAAATTCTGTTTTAGATTTTGGAGGGTTAAGCAGTGGATAAACAGACTGACAAACAAAAACAATAAACATACAAATTAAAGAACAAATAAAAAACCTATTGCTGGAACTTATGTTACAATGAATATACATTTTATTTTTTTTTAATTTTATTTGTTTATTTGATGGGGTGGGGGAAAGCAAGAACACAAGTGGGGGGAGCAGCAGAGGGAGAGGGAGAAGTAGGCTCCCCACTGAGCAGGGAGCCTGATATGATGCAGGGCTCTATCCCAGGACCCTGGGATCGTGATCTGAGCCGAAGGCAGACACTTAATGGACTGAGCCACCCAGGCGCCCTGACTACACATTTTAGACTCAAGGAAAGTTACATACAAATATTTAAAAATTAGGACAGAGCATCACAGAAAAATAACTGATCACATTTTCCAAGTAGCATATATGCTTGGGCAAAATTATCCTGTATTACTCCTTATACAGCAGAACTGCTATTACTTACGTTTACTGAACCTTGTAAGACCCTTGATCATTGCAAGGCTTCCCTGGCCATTTTGATTAGTTGTTCTGTAATCATAAGGGCCAGTGATGTAATATGGGCTTGCTCTGCCTTTTAGCAACAAGCTCTTTACCAGAACTTTGACTGGAATCTGAAGCAGTAAAAATGTGAATGTAGGATGGTATAGATTTCCTTTAATGAAGCTGGGAGATAGTAGGTGTAGGGTAAAGAGCACAGGCTTTGAGGTTAAACATACATGAGTTCCTATCCCCATTCTGGTAGCTGTGGACATTCTGAGAATAGAAATTTTAATTACTCTCTCTAGGCTGCAATTTCCTCTAATAATTAAATAATAATAAATAATAATAATAATACATGTCATGATATTGTGATGATTAAAGAAGTTATAAACAAGTACACAGAATTAGATTAATTGCATGTTATTCAACATATTATTAACATTACAAATCCCCTTCTCTGCTAGTCTAAGTTCTTTGCATTCTCATTAATTCATGTTTCTTTTTAAATTTATCTGGGATCATAGATAATCTGTGCTTATGTCAC
The DNA here is from genome assembly GCF_002007445.2 of Ailuropoda melanoleuca. NCBI lineage: Eukaryota > Metazoa > Chordata > Mammalia > Carnivora > Ursidae > Ailuropoda > Ailuropoda melanoleuca. The sequence continues at coordinate 116,976,618 of NC_048221.1, forward strand.
ACATAATGAACAATGAATTTTTTCTAAATATAGAGTAAAATTGATGTAATTGATATCCTTTGCATAGTCTAAGTATTTATATGTAGACTACTTCTTAAAGAACTTGAGATAGCTTAAACTTTTGTCATGAGGCTTAGTAGTATAGCTGAAGTTCTAAAGAGAGTATCTAAGAAGAGCACATGGTATGTGCTTTATTTCCAGACACTTGAGATGAGATAGAGTCAGGCATTGCTGATGACCCTAAGCTTTCTAGGTTCCAGGTCTTCTAGGATCTGAAAAAAAGGAAAATAGGATTCATTATATAAATTTTGCATTCTGACAAAAATCTGTAAATCAAATTCCCTTATAGAGTTAAAAGATTTCCTTGAAATAAAGTTAAGGAGAAATTTATGTCAAACATCTTGGTTTAAGAGACATAGATTTAAAAAAAAGAGAGAGACACAGATTAACACAGCGGATAATCTATGGTTTAATAAAAGCCAGAACTGCTGTTAAAATGCATGCATCCACTACTGAATCTTTATAAAGGAGAAGGCTTATTATTAAATGTAGCTCAGTGGGAGGCTGAGATAATTGTGCCTTTCGTTCTGTTGTATTCTGGTGATCTAAATTAATGTACGAATACTACGTTAAAAGCCTAATGGGCATGTTGTCTCTCCATCCAGTTAGTCCTCGTCTCAAATATCCTATGTCTTAAGCAAGCAGGTGTTAAACTGTAGTAAATTCATCATTGAATTCTCTAGCAGGTACCTGTGATGGTGATAATCTGTTGCACTGGTTAAAGTGTTAGCCATATACTTAAATCATTTCTGACATTGGCACTATATCCACAAAAAAGGCAGATGAGACAGATTTTTCCACGTGGTTGTGATAGCAGAATGGAGGTGGGCAAGAACTGTTCCAAGTCAATTAGTAATGATTAGACTGCATCTCCACCCTTCCCAATTCTGCCCTCAGGAGGATTTCAAGGGAGGCCCATGGACCTCTGCCCCTCCTGTAGTCTCAGCTTCCTAGCAGTCCCCCCAAAAGGCTGCTTTTAGAGCTTATTGCCTACATTTCTTTTAGGGACTATAAAACTTATCCCTCTATATCTAAGTCACCAATAGAAGCCTGAGCTTTTTAGGTCATCCCATATCACTGACTCTCATATCCGTTAGACTGTATACAATCAACTGATTCAGGGTCTTATACTTTCTTTCCATCATGCTCTCTGGACCCCAGGGCCTATTATCAGGAAAACATAACTGTTTCTCTGGTTTTCCTTTTTCTTTTGCTTTTTCACCTCTCTCTAATGAAAAGTAGATGTTCACTGAATGTACTACTGAAGATACACTGATTTCTCCAGTAACCCACCCACAGCTAGACTTGTAGGTGTCTCCTCACTTCTCATTGCCTCCTCCCTAAAACAAAACACAATAAAAAGACATTAAATTATATGCCATCAGATACATCATCTGTGCTCCTTTGGAGTCCCCTCTCTATTTCCTGGGCATATATTCTTTCACTGATTTTTTTATTTTTTTTCACTTGGCTTACTGCTCTTTCTCCATTCTGACTTCTATCATTGTTCTTGGTGCTTTTAAAAATTCATCCACCTCTCTGTTATTCTCATCATTGTGTTCCTCAGTGCCAATGATTTTATCCTCCATCCCATCTCAGTCGATCATTCTCAAGGTCGTTGACTAGATGGTGTCTTTTCCAATTTCTGTTGTACCTCATAATACTCATTTCACTATCCCATCTGTGGTACAATCTATCTTTCCAACTCACCATGCTAAAATCCCAGACCCCAACTCTATCAGTGCTCCAGATTCATTGAACCTACCAACTTTTCTCTGTCCATTATTCTCTTCATGGCCTCAATTCCATCCATATCCACTTCACTTTCATGAGTCATATTTATACTAATGCATTTTCAGACATATTCAACTCTATTGGTTTTTTTCTTTTTCCATCATATTCTGCTGGCAAAGACTAATTCTGGGTACAGCTTAGTCTTTCCCTACTCTACAGACAAACCCAAAAGCCTCAAAGGAAAAAAAAAAAAAGAAAAAAGAAAAGAAAAAAAGTCTGACCTAACTGGACTCATTACCAATCAATGTCCTAAATTTCAAATGGGGAGTCTGTGCTGCCTGACATTCCTATTACATTTTTCTTGTCAATTCATTCTCCTCCTGTTCCAGGCAACTATTTCACACTTCAGCTGATAACCTTTATTTTCATTTTAGTGAGGAAGGAAAAGCAAACAGAAAAGAACTGCAATGTTTCCTTGATCAAATCTATTCCTACCCCTATAACATGTGAATTCATGGACTGTATCTTCCTTCCAGTTGTGATGGATCTTCTTTGATCATGTCAAAAGAACCCTTCCCTTGTACAACTGAATCCCACCCCCTTTTGCCTGTGTAAGGAAATGGATAATAAAATTATCTCTTTCTTCTAAATATCTCTTTCTTTTCCTCTATCCTATATCCTTCCCATCAGAATACATGTATTTTGATTCCAATATCTTCCTTTATGTGCTACTCCATTTCTCTTTTCCCCTCAAAGGAAGTGTTGATACTCATTATCATCTTTATCCTCTTCCTATTGTCTCTTGAACTTTCTCCAGTCAGCACTGTGTCCTCATTTGTCCTTTGGAACTGTGATTGCAGATGTTTACCAAAGGCCTACACATCACCACAGTCTCAGTCATCATTGTACTCATCTTGTGAGTAACATTTGACATAAGGGAGCATATTCTCCTCCTTGAATCACCTTCTCTTCTTGGCTTTTGAGATATGGCACTTTCCTAGTTTTCCACCTACTGCCTTCACCACTCCTTCCCTGTCTTCCTTTACTGAATTTTTTTTTCTTATCCCAGTCTATAAAACTTGGATATCCCCAGAGTACAGTCTTCAAACTTAATCCGTTTTGTGTCTACACTGTCCCCTTTGGTGGGCTTATTTAAGATTGTGGCTTTAAAAGTACCATTTCCATATTGATGACTCAAATTCAGATGTTTAACCATGACTTCTCCCCTGTATTTTCACATTTTCAAATAACTACTTGATTGACATATTCACTTGGATTTCTAGTACGCATCTCAAATATAATATGACTGTGTTACTCCCCCAAACATGCTCTTTTTGCTCTCATCACCATCTCCGTAAATGACATAACCTTAGGTCAGAGACCTTGAAGTTATTCTTGACTCTCCAATAGCAAATGCTGTTGGCACTAGATATGTGTGTATAACTGATATTCAGAATTTGAACTCTTACTACCACCAGCACTGTTGCCATCTAATCTAAGCTGACCACCTGTGTTTCACCTAGCTTTCTATAGCAGCCTCTTAATGGCTTTTCTTGTCAACATTTACAACTCTCAGCCAGTCCACTTAATAGCAGTGAGAATAATCTTCTAAGGGATGAACTAGTCATATTATTCCAAGTAAGTCAGATACCTCCAGTGGCTTCTCATATACAAGAAGTAAAATCTAAAGCTTTTGCCACAGCTTGCAAAGGGTATGGATTCTGGCTTCTGCTATCTCTACAACTTCATATTTTTCACATTCCTACCATATCCTGCTTTTCTCCCAGTGTTCCAGTCACACTGTGTTCTTGGTTGTTCATCAGGGATCCCAACCACATCCTGCCTCAGAACACCTGCACTTCCCACTACTTCTGCCCTGAACTCTCCCTCTAAATATCAGTCAGGTTTCTTCCTTAACCCATTCAGGTCTTTGTTCAAATATCACCTCCCTAGGAGTATCTCCCCTGGCCACCTCAAAATATTAGTAGCCTTGATATCTCTCTATCTTCTTATACTCTTTAATTTTTTTTTCTTTAGAGCTCAAATCCCAACCTGACATTATATATCTACACCGTTTTTTATCTACTTATCCCAATTAAATATAAGCTAAATGAAGGCAGCAACTTTGTCTTTTAAAAAGATATTTTATCCATAGCAACTTAAAAACATTAACAAGCATTGCAGTTTCTTAATAACTCTTTATTGATAAGTAAATGAATAAATGAAAGAACTAAAGCAAGAGAAAGCAAACAGTTGTCATTCTAAATATGCAGGTATGATCTAAGGGTCAAGTTGGGAAGGAGAAAAATGAGAAATTACAAAGGGAATGGAAAGCCAGCTAGGAAACTAGAACAAGTACTTCAGAATCTAGGAATATGGATAAATTTATCTAATATTTAAACTGTATGGCTGTTGATCCAGAGCAGAGATACCCACTCTTGGGGCTGGTTGTGAGTAGTTCCCTGACATGGAAAGATACAGGTTGGAATTAGGGATTGAGAGTTTTAAATACCTGTGATTGCAGCAGAGATCTAGGACATCCCTTAACCCCTCACAGGCCTATATATTAAAACAAACAAACAAACCAACAAAAAACAAACAAAAAAACACCTCACATTCTCAGTGCTAGGGTTAAATTGATTTGAAGATTTGTGTTAAGTGAAGAGATGATGTGTGTACACAGGTGTATGTCTGACACCTGAATATGGATGACACAAGAACCCAAACATAAGAAAAGTCAGTTCTGATGGAATCATCTTTGAGTTTAAATTTGCTGTTTTCTGATTAGAGTATTTAACATGAAATTTAAAATAGGTCATGTGGGTGGTATCCATTAGTGCCTACTAAAATCTCCTAACTCTAACACTGCAGCTGGAAAGTGGGAGTAGACAAACGATAAGCAATCAGTGCAATGTTATCCTGTTCCGATGGGTGTACTTGTTGGAGAACCATGACACTGTATTCACAGATTCCTAGTGACACCTGCAGTAATGTGTGATGAAAAGAGCATGGATTTAGAGAAGAGTAGAGTTGTTCTATTTCTGGTCCTTACTCTTCATGACTTAGAGCATATTGTTTAATTACTTTGACAGCTCTTTCTGCATCAGTAAATGCGGATATTAACATTTACTTATGAGGTTGTTGTGAAGATTGAGATGCTATATGGAAACATCTAGTTCTGTTCATCATTGTAATATGTGCTCAAAAATTCTAGTTGCATTCTCCATTTACTGTTATACCCAATAATTTTTTGTAGTCTGTGACATCATATTTTCAAATGACAAACAATTAAATAAAACTTCATAAGGTCTAGGACGATCCTCCCTAATAATCATAGCTTTTTGAAAGTACTATATTAACTTAGAAAACATAGAGGTAGTTAGTAATATCTCAGAGACTTTTACTACCCCAACAAAACCAAGAGACTATACTGAGGAGTAAAGTGATGTTTTAAGCTGGCTAAAGAGGATATCCTGTGACTCAGATATATCTGGATTCCAGAAACCCATTCTTCCAAGTGTATGGTGAAAGTGGGAACTACTGAGATACATCTTTGTCAGTTACATATACATTATGACATCCTTAGAACCTCCCCATTTTTCTACCTCAGAGTTTCTCAAGTTAAGTCTCTCTCACTGTTGAAGTTAAAACTTTGGCTAACTTTACATACTAGAATTATTTTTAGAGATGTAGATATCAATTAACAAAAAGATAAACACCACAGCCTTGTAAGAGGAGAAGATTTTCATTGTGTTTCCACAGACTGCCCATGAGACCAGGGAATACACAAACTGTACCTCTTTTCAATGACCTATAAAAGTGTTAACACACCAGCATCTAGCGCCAAACTCCTTGACTGTTCAGAAAGTGAATAATGATTATTCCAGGAAAAAGAATTGATCCACTTTTAAATAACTTTGTGTCGAAAACACTATCACATCACTCCAGGACACTCAGCTGCCCAAGTCTTGGGAGAAGGGAAGCTGAACTCCTACTGAGATGTTGGAAAAACCCCCTTTCTATCTAAACAAACTCAAAACTCTCTCTTATGGGCTAAATTGTATCCCTAAAATTCATATATTGAAGTCTTAACCCCTAATACCTCAAAATGTGACTGCATTTGGAGATAGGCCTTTGAAGAGGTAATTAAGTTAAAATAAGGTCACTTGGGTGGGCCCTAATCAAAGGGGGCAAGAAAAGGAAATTTGAAAATAGAAAAGGCCATGTGAAGACACTGGTAGAAAATGGTTATCTACAACCCAAAGAGAGAAGTGTCAGAAGAAATTAAACCTGCTGACATCTTGATCTTGGAGTTCTAGCCTTTGGGAATATAAGGAAATAAGTCTCTGTAATGTAAGCCACCCAGTCCGTGGCGATTTGTTATAGTAGCGCAGGCAAATTCATACACTCTCCAGGGTGGACCAAAAATGTACAGTGCACTCTAACAACAATAACTCTTAAATAATGAGTAAGTAGTGAATGGTGGAAGTTGAGGAGAGATTTCTGAAATGTTCTGGTGTGCCTGCATGAATTTCTCTTTTCTTATATCCTTATAACCTTAAGATATGTTATTCAACTAATAGCTACGTATTTTATATAGTTGGGTTTTTTATTTGTATTTATATATTCTAAACTTGCATGGTATATTTTATCAGCAGATAGAGTATACACTTATTTGCAACTAATTTTCCCACACACTATAATAGAAAGAAAATGAAGTCTAATAAAATCCTAGGCAGAGACAATGACCACCATTTTGACAAGGAGTAAACAGAACCGTACCAGTAATAAAGGCAGTGTCTTGTCTTTGGTTCAACCTTATTAAAATTTTGCCTGTAAGTTCCTTTTCCCTTCAGATGTTTGCATGCTGTGGCCACTCTGTTAATCAGCCAAGGCAAAATCTGGTAAAAGCAGTCTTTGAAGAGACCTATGATATCAACTTCAGGGGCTCTGTCAGACAGTCCGTATACCACTTCAAAAAGCATCAAGGTCCAAAGAGTGATTGATTTTATTTCATTTTATTTATTTTTTTCAGATGACACAATCACCAAGTAAAAGCTGAAACCATTCATATTGCTTTCTATGTTCCCAACTGAATTATTAACCTTTCTGTCAAGTCTAATTCCTGACCCTCAATTTAATTCTATTTCAGCAGTTGATGCCTCTATTAGCCTCACTGTGCTTGAATTCTGTTGCTCCCTTGGCTATAGCCTGCTGAGAAACTGTTTTTCAAGTACTTAGCAGAAAAGCTCTATGCTTTATTGACTCAGATTTTAATTTCAAATACTATTCTTACTGATCAAGTACTTGGAAACAAATGTTCTGAGAGGCTTTCCTCATGCAGTGAAAGGTGATTGCCAAATTTGATATACGTTCAAGGACATAAATTATAACAAAATCTCTTGTTCTGTATACCATTAATAGACTCCTGGAGGAATCATTGGTTCTGAAGGTAAAAACAGATGGATTGGTACCAAAAAGAAAAAGAAAAGAAATAGAGACTAGGGCCAGATTTCACTCTTCCTAAATATTATCATCTATTCTAACAGAATAAACATAAGCAAACTAAAAATAAATTCAGTGTATCCGTGAGACTATGATGCAATTCAATAATTAACGAAACATGGTCCTGAGGTGAGAGATCAATATCACTGAATGAGATGACTTTGTACTTCGGGACTGCCTCACTTTAGCATACACAGAATTGATGACAGTGCTATCTATTGAACCAATCAACTAAATTACCCTGATTCTTATTAGTGTGTCAACACCCATAGTAACAGATTTCTAAAGTGTACAGAGCAATAATGCTTCAGTAAAAAGTATTCTTCAGCATTGCTGAGTATATGAATCAATAAAATGCATTGCCGTGTACCTCAGTGGAAATTAAAATGACCAGTGTCCAAACTCTTGCTGAACAGCACTGACATAAATGTCCTCAAAGTTATTTATCCCAGTCTCTCTCCTCTAATGAGAGAATGCACACCTCTTCACAAGAAAGGTCATTCCAGTTTTGGATAAATCTAATAATTAGAGAATTTCTTCTCACAACAACTTTTTTAAATAACTCCTGCTTCCCATTGATAGCATGGTGACGTTGGAAACCATACAGTAAATACATTTCCTGCCTTCAGTCTGTGATTGCTCTTCACATTACCTGAATGCTCCATCTTTGGCTTTGCCTGCACATTTCCTCCATTGTTCTTCACTTAAAATGCTTTATCTTTCCTTGATATACCTGATGACATTTATCTGGACATACTCTGATGTGTTTGTATGTTTATAAGCTGTTTTCTCCTGATAATATCAATATGCTGATACTTTCCAACACCAAGGGTTTCTTCTCTGGGATTTTCTGTGCATTATCTTTCAGTTACCTCAATTAAATCATTCAACAAATATTTATTGAGTTGTCTCTAGGTGCCTTTTTTTGGGGTAGTCAGTGGAATTGGAATGAAACTAAGGCAAGTTCTTTATCCTCCAGAGCCAGTCAGTCCAGAGAACAATGCAGAACAGACCAGTGATTATAAGGCAGTATAATGGTGAGATAAACACAAAATACTGTAAAAAAAATCCACTGGAACTTCACAATTCTTGCCCAGAAAGACTTCCCAGTGGATGTGACATTAAAATTGAAGTATACTGGGGCACCTGGGTGGCTCAGTCCATTAAGTGGCCAGCTCTTGATTTTGGCTTATGATCTCAGGGTTGTGAGATAGAGCTCTGATTTGGGTTCCCTGCTTAGCAAGGAGTCTGCCGAGGATTCTCTCTCATGCTCTCCCTCTGCCGCTCCCCTCATGTGCTCACTCACTCTCAACAAACAAACAAACAAGAATGAAGTATACTGAAGGAGGTGGCCACACAAAGAAAGGCTGGTGATGTCTTTCAGGGATATTGGGCAAACAGAACAAACAGCGAGGAATAAGAAGAGACATGGTATATTGAGACACTCGCAAGTAGTTTAGAGGATCTGGAACACGGAGGATATAAAGTGTGAAGTGAGGTTGTGGCAATGATAGAGCCTGACCCTTGAAGACATTTGTGCCATGGTAAGGGTATGCCTTACGCCTTTCAGACTAATATAACAAAATACCACAGACTGGAAGCTAATAAACCACAAGAATTTATTTTCCACACTTCTCAAGTCTGGGAGTTCAAGATCAAGGTGTCAGCATGGTTGGGTTCTGGTGAGGGCCTTCTCCCTGGTTGCAAGCTGCTGACTTCTTACCATGTCCTCACACTGTGGAAGGGGCTAGGGAGCTGCGTGGGTCCTCTTTTATAAGGGCACTAATCCCAATCATGAGATTTCCAAACTGTGGACCTAATCACTTCTCAATGCCCCCACCTCCTAATACCATTACTTTGTGGGTTAGAATTTCAATATATAAATTTGGGGGGATGGCACACAAACATTCAGACCATAGTAGTGTATTACTTTCCCAGGTCTGCCATAGCAAATTATCACACATTGGGTAACTTAAAACAGCAGAAATGTATTCTTTAACTGTTATAAAGGACAGAAGTACAAAATCAAGGTGAAGACACTATTTGAAAATAAGGCTACATCCTGAGATTCCAGATGGATATGAATTTTAAGGGGGTACTATTCAATTCACTACAGTAAGCAGTTGGTGTTTTATCATTATGCAGTAAGAAAATGTGAGATTATGGAGGGTTTGTAAATTAGAACTATCAGAAGTATCTAAGAGCTGCTGTGAGGAGAAAAGTATTAAATTTAGTTTGGGATAAACTGAGATTCAAATATTTGTGCATATCAATATGGAGAATTTTTTGAAATTTTGAGTATAGGCACACAGTTATGAAGACTTAAGGCCATTAATATTCAAGTTTGAGCTTTAGTAGAGATATCTAAATTATGTGCTGATTAGACCTGCATGCAATGCCATGATGCTTCCCCCCCGCAATATACCTAGTGTTGGACCGGAGCCAGAACTTACTGGCTCAAAGGAGCCAATTATTAAATATTCAGTAACATTTTGAGGCCCTGATAAACCTTTGGTAGATTACAGTCAGCCAAGGTGGAACTATTGAAATCATGGGGAGTTGGTGGTCACCAGAACATCACTGGATTTCACCCGTTTGAAAAATTGATGAGCACCACGGACCCTCCCCAGAGAGATAACACACACAAGTTTTGTGATCATCACAATTTAAGTACTGATATTATTGGTGCTTTCAGGCACAAAGTATGGGGTACCTTTTTTTTTTTTAAGACTATAGAAATGTGAGCTTGTTTAAATGCTAATGGGAAAGTGTCAGTAGAGAAAGGAAAGTTGCAGATAAAGAGGATAACAGGACTAGGTTTCTAATGAGGCAGGAGAGGATGGAATACAGAGCATCATTAAAGGGTCCTCTTTCATTTCCTTTCTCTTCTGCTGAACATGGGCTTTTTCTCATTAGTTTCTATTGCCGGTGTAACAAATTGCCACAAACTCGGTGGCATAAAACAACATAAATTTATTATCTTATAATTCTGGGCATCAGAAATCCAGAATGGTTCTCACAGAACTAACATCAAAGTGCTGGCAGGGTGGTGTCCCTTCTATAGGTTCTCGCAGAGAATCTGTTTCCTTCCCTTTTCCAGCTTCTAGAGACCACCCACTTTCCTTGACAGCAACATCAGCCCCGGTGTCTGTCATATTGCTCTCTCTGGCTCTCTTTCTTCTGCCTCTCATTTACTTTTTAGCATCTGTGTGCTTCTGTTGGGTTCACCTAGATAATCCAGGCTAATCTCCCTTAATTCCACCTACAACTTTAATTCCCCTGTGCCATGTAACCAAATACATTCACAGGTTCTGGACATTAGGATATGGACATCTTTGGGGGCCATCATTGTTACTATTACACATTTGCCCCTCCTCCCCTCCATTTCATGCTCACATTCCACTCTTTTCTATATTCCTCTGATTGGAGAGGATGAGAGAGGAACTGAGTCTTCCATTATATAAACATGGTTGACCCTGAGCTGAGTGCTTTTATGTATATTAACCCACTTGACATTTACCAGTCTGTGAGGGGAGGTTTTTTCTTTAATGTGAAGTTGGCAGACCTATAACTGACACAGATTTATAAAATAACTTGCTTCAGATCACATAGGTAGTAAATGTTGGTCGTGGGATGAAAACCTAGAATTGTCTGATCTAATGCTTAGTGAATGATCAGCTTAGTTGATACAGATAGGGGAGGTTATATACAATTACGACATTTACACACGCATATAAAGAGAGAGATTAAAATAACATACACAGATAATGGAAAATCGTTTACAAAACAATCATCCTATAATATACTTTCTTTGCTGCAGTACCATCTTGGTAGCTATCACTCCTAAAGTACAAAGAACTGTGCATCGAGCAGAACACTTTACTTATTTAACAATGTCCAAACTATTGGGGTTTAAATTGTTTCTAGTTTTTAAATGGGCTATTACTTTAGGAAATAAATAAAATTAAACACACACACACACACACACACACACACACTCACTCACTTCCTTTGCTCATTCCTCATTCCATTTCTCTTCTTAGTATCTCCTCTCCTTTTGGACTTTTTCTCTGCCAATCTAAGTTTATTCAACATTTTAAATACTGGTCTTACATTTTTATTCTTCTATGCATGAAAATTTTATCCTGTGGGCTTTTGGTTTCCTTTATTCTCTGGACTCAAAGCCTTTGCGATTTGTAAAAATATCTTCTTAGTGTTATGTTTTGATCCATAAATAGTGCTGAGATTTAATGTTAATGGGTATTTCTCAGTAAGCATCTAGGGATAGGGCCCACATCAAGTCTAAATTTTCATTTCCCGGCTCCATCTACTGCAATGCAAACATACAGTCACATATAGGGCCTTCTTTGATTTTGTGCTATCTGCCTTTCAGCCAATAAAAGAAAATTATCAGGCATTCTAAACATTATTTTGTTAAACATGTATATTCTCAGATGTATATGAAAATAACTATGCCATCTAGTTGAACAGAATAAAATATTTTAAACTAAAATAATAACATCACATTCGAGTTTCGTTAGCTAATTCCCCATTTCTTTTTGAGTAAAGAACATACAAAACAGGAGCTTGCCTTCTTTACCGTTTTTTCTCCAGATTCTAGAAAAGTGTCAATCACATAGTAGTTCTCAGTAAATATTTGTTGGATGAATACATGCTTATTTGAAAGATATTGGAAATATTTTAAAAATTTAAGACATGAGATAGAGTATATTTACTGATTTGAGTAGGTTGGAAAACAGGTGTGTCTTTTTTTTGTTGTTGCTTTTTTTGTTTTTCAGATGTGTCTTTCTAAACTGAGTAATACACCAATTTAAGCCCACATTCTTTTTTTTTAATTTATTAATTTTTTAAAAGATTTTGAGAGAGAGAGAGAGAGAGAGCATGAGCAGGAGGGAGTGGCAGAGGGAGAGGGAGAAGCAGGCTCCCCACTGAGCAGGGAGCCACAGGTGGGGCTCCATCCTAGGACCCTGGGATCATGACCTGAGCCGAAGGCAGATGCTTAACTGATTGAGCCACCCAAGCACGCCCTCCTGTTTTTTTTTTTTAATAGAAACTACATGTATTTATGTATTTGGTTCCTGTTTTTTTTTGAATGTATGTTTTTATATGTAATTTTTAATTTTCTAATTTGCATAACCTTTTGTTATTTTTTGAGGGACAGCAGGATTCAAAACTGTAGTAGAGCTCACACTCTCATTAGAATTGGCAAAGATACATAGTAACAGGTGAAACAGGAATATCCTAGGACTAAGAATAAAGACAGATCTTCATCAACGTGGTAGAAATTATTTGTTTATTAAAATTTGGTTTAATTAAATCCTTCTTATAAAAGGACAAGTATTAAATATCTTAGCATTCAGGTTTGATCCTTCTCCCCAAAATGACCTGTAACACACTAAAGGAGTTATTATTCACCAGGTTTCTTTGATCCATGTGAAGAAACACAAAATAAGACGTGTTTTCTTTTAGAGAGAGTCGCTTACTAAATTTGCCAATTTTGACAGCATCTGTTGGTACCAAATGATGGAAAGATGAATCACCCATTCAATATAGTAACAGGAGTAGTGTGAAGAGAGGCACTCACCCTGTGTGTAAAACTTAAGAGAGTGCCCCCCAAAAGTTAATTAGAAAAAAATCCATGATGAACAAAATATTAAAAATAAATACAGGATTTGACAGTGTCAGACCATGTTGATCCTGAGGCAAAAAGAAAGCTGTATGCCCCTATATACACGTTTTTATGGATTTTTTTAATCGTTAATTTTTCCTGAGTATTAAAGTAGTTGAAAAATATTTTTAAATGGAAACTAGATGTACTGAAACTCACATTATTTTAAGTTTAATGTTTTGTTTATACTAAAAATATTATGATAATTTTATATATTTTTAATGGTTAATTTTTTTCCAAAAGTAGATTTTGAAAATATTATTAGTGAATGTTCTTCCATTAAAGCCAGGAAACTAAAATTATGTATATATAAAAATTGTCATTTGTTTTGCCTCAGGATCCAGGGTTCATCACAGGAATGTCTTTAATAAAAATGTTTACATTTTGAAATTTTAAAATATTCTGGTAAGATGGTGTTTATCTGGATTACTGACTTTTTTTGGACACCCTTGCAAGAATTGCACTTAATGCGGGTGCCTCACGCACCTAACCTACTCTTGACTGTGAAGGGAGAGAACTTTAGTATACTGAACAAACGTGCCAGTAATCACAAATTTTTGGATGCTTAAGTTTGAAGCAAGCTCAGCCACTTTATAAGAAATGTTTATGATTACAGGCCTTTAAAAAGAAATATCTTCTTTGACATAAAGTCAGAAAGCACATAATTAACCCATGGCGATTGTTGAGTCTCCCATAGCTCACAGATGTGTTGTTCTGCGATAACTTTAGCCCAGAGAAGATTTTCCAGTAAAATCACCAAAGACTCCAAATCACCCGCAAAAACACACACATATACAGAAGTCTGACATTATTTCATCATTCTCTTCACCTGTACTGAATACTTCTGATGCACTTGGTACTGGTTCCTATGGGGGATAAAAAATAATAAAATATACTTTTATGTTTAATAAAAAGTTCACTTTTAACAGTTAAAATCAAGCTCCTTATTCATAATGCGGAGTCCCGGCTTCCAGTTGTGACAAGTGACCTGTGATGCAAGGATTGTCTTCATTCCTATTCCGATCAGTGATAAGAGTCCAGGAACATGTCTTAATCTATCCCTTCAGCTGGAAGTTCCTAATTTATTTTTTTTATCCCCTGAAGTCGTCCTCTAAGAGACAAATGTTTTGCTGTCTGTACTTCTTGGAGTAAGAAGGTAGTGTCATAGGTGGAATGTGTATTTTTTCTTCAAATCTATTAAAATACTCATTAAACACATCTGTAGCGAAGATAGTGGGAGTTTTTTTGTTTTTTTACTGAAGTTACCTTCACTATAGCTATTGGAAGAGGAGATGACTATTTCTCTAAATCTAGAGATAAACTATTTTGGAGATTTAACCATCTCTCTGATGGGAGGACTAAATAAGTTTTAGTTATAAACCTGGCACTGCATTCAATAAATATTCCTACAGTCTTTCATCTCTTTAAAAATAACAAAAACAAAAAACCTAACAAGTGCTTTTGTCTTTAATGGAACTTTCATTACAGGTTTCCCCTTTGATAATTTCTGATGGCTTATTGATCTCAATACTCTTTTATTTTAAATGTATAATTTTATTAAAATACTGTCTATATTATTATTAGTACATCTGAAATTATTATGTTTACTTCAGGACTATATATATCCACATGAATTGCCTTTTTAGTCCTGTATTGGACTCAGGGCTATTAAAATGTAACTTACCATGACTCAACCTTTCCAAGAACATGTCCATTTCTTTTCTGTTTGAACATAACCCACCTGGTTATATGTGCTGCTGTACTCCCCCCTGTATTTAGATGTCGTCCAAAGCCCCAGCTTGAAAAACATCTTTTTTAAAAAATTTATTATCATGTGTTAGTCACCATACATCATTAGTTTTTGCTGTAGTGTTCCATGATTCATTGTTTGTGTATAACACCCAGTGCTCCGTGCAATACGTGCCCTCCTTAATACCCATCACTGGGCTAGCCCATCCCCCCACCCACCTCCCCTCTAAAACCCTCAGATTGTTTCCCAGAGTCCATAGTCTCGCATTTTTCATTCCCCCTCTGTTACCCCCCCTTCATTTTTCCCTTCCTTCTCCTACCGATCTCCCTGCTATTCCTTAAGTTCCACAAATGAGTGAAACTGTATGATAATTATCTTTCTCCGCTTGACTTATTTCACTTAGAAAAACATCTTTTTTTAATACATGGCCAAACCCATAAAATTCTACCTGCTGAGTTAGTCCCATGCTCTTGCATTAGTACTTCTGATCCTTATCAAGAGATTCACCTCTCTTGTGTATTACTTTCCATAAACATAAGAGGCCACAAACGGATGAAATGGACATAGAATTGGACAAAATCTTGGAGACAATATTCTGTTAAAATTGCAACAATGGGCAGCTTATTGCCGGCACCAAATTTAGAGAGCTGATTTACTATCTTTCATGCCCCTACATTTCCTTGGGTATTCCATGGGAATTTGCCAAGCAAGCTCGATGGCCAAACCAGACACATCTGCTGAGACTGCCTTAATTTGGTTCTTGGCTTAGAATTTGAACACCTGGTTGTGGGTGATTCTGACACCCTGTGCTTATTTTCCCAGCACCTGTGGGAGGCTAATAACACAAGATGGTCCTGGAATGGAATCTGATAACAAAATCTGAATTCCAAGCCTTTTGGTTTGAGTCTGGGCTTCTGTGTTTATGGCCTGAAATCTTCACCTGATACTGTTGCCTTTGCATGGGTTTTTCTTAAAAGAAAAAAAAAAGACTTTATTATGTTCATTTTATGGAATCTTCAGAGGATTAGAACAACCTGAGCTAGCATTCTACACTGTCTAATGATAATAATGATAACAATAATAATGACTATGTAAGCTGAGCACAAATTGTCAAGGAGCAGTATAACTTTTAAAAGGGTGGGCTGTGAAGCAAGACTTCTGTGGACCCTGACATGGGATTCAAATCTCCCATGTATCAGTTGTTAACTGTGTATCTCTAGGAAGTTATTTAGCCTCTGTGTGCCTCAGTCACTTCTCTATAAAGTGGTAATAAAAACAGTAGCTACTTCACAAGGTTGAATCAAGATTAAATGAGTTAATATATATATGAGTTTATACATATATACATGGTATAGAGATACCTCATGTCCAGCACCTACTAAACTGTCAATAAATACTAGCCATGGTTCTGCAGTGGCACTAAAGATTTCATCCATTATTCATACTTCCAGCAATGCAATTATGAAGATACCATTAACTTGAAAGTTGGTGTTAAGTCACTCTAGTGATGAAGAAAACTTGGTTTAAGAGGTTAAAATCACTTTGGTAACCTAAAAGCCATTTGGCTAGTAATTGGAAGACCTGGTTTTGAACCTGGTGTTTGTCCAGGTTGACCCCAGAACTGTAGAGAATTCCAGAATCATAATCATCATTATCATAATTCCCTACAAATGTACCGTCCTTCTCAGTTTACAGGCTACTTAATATATACAGTCCCATTTTGCTTTCATAGCTGCTGAACAAAGTAGGCAGAACAAATATGATTGCCCTTGTTTCAAATACTAGAAAAATTCTGAGGCTCAAAAATTTCACACAGTAGTGAGAACCAGAACAGACTTCTGTGATCTCTCCAAGACGTCACTCATGCTCCATTCTCTTAAGGGATGCTAATCAATAAAGAAGTAAGATAAATGTCATTATTAATACTATTGATTACTGGTGACATTGGCTTCGATTCTCAGCAAAAATAATACTTTCTAATATATTCTAATAAATTTACACATAGACCCTATACTGGTCAACTTACACCTTGAAAAAGCTGAGTGGAAGTTCACTAAGATTGTCTCCTGTATTTTCTTCTAGAGTGTTCATAATTTTACCTTTATACATTTAGAACTGTGACCCATTTCAGTTGATTTTTGTCTATATTGTGAGGCGTAAGAGTCAAGGTTCATTCTTTTTTTATGTTGTATATGACTAATTGTTCCAGCACCATTTTTTTTTTTTAAACTATCCTTCCCGCAGTGAATTGCCCTGGCAACTTTGTCAAAAATCAGTTGGCTTCCATCACATGCATCCTCTCACACACTCTCTGGGGCTCTTTTTGGCTCTATTCTGTTATCTTAATCATGATAGCTTTGTAGTATGCCTTCATATAAGGTAGTATATATCCTTCAGCTTTTTCCTCCCTTTCAAAGTTATTTTTGGCTCTCCCAGGTCCTTTGCTCTTTCATTGAAATATAGATTCACTGTGTTTATTTAAAAAAAAAACTGCAAGTTTTTTTAATTTATACTTTGAATGAGGTTATCATATGATTTTCCTTTTTATTTTTAATGTGGTGGATTACATAGATATATGAATGCTAAACTGTCCTTGCATTCCTGGGATAAACCTCAGTCATAACACTTATTCTGTTTTATCTATTTTACTGAATTAAATTTGCTAAAATTCTATTAAGAATTTGTGCATCTCTCAGTGAGGTCAGTTTGCAATCCTATTAATCTCCTGGGGGTTTTTTTGTGTGTGTTTGTTTTGTTTTTAAGATTTTATTTATTTTTTTGCCAGAGAGAGAGAGAGGAAGAAAGCACAAGAAGGGTGAGCTGCAAGCGGAGGAGGGAGCAGGCTCCCTGCTGAGCAAGGAACCCGAGGTGGGACTTGATCCAAGGTCCTGGGATTATGACCTGAGCTGAAGGCAGGTGCTTAACTGACTGAGCCACCCAGGCATCCCTCTCCTGGGTTTTTTTTTTGTTTGTTTGTTTGTTTATTTGTTTTAAGTCTTGCTATTAGGATAATACTAGCTTCATATAACAGCGGGGCAGTATGCCTTGCTCTTTAATTTTCTGGAAGAGTTTTTATATCAGTTGGATCATTTCTTCCTTAAACGTTTGGTAGAATTCTTTAGGTAAACCACATGGGCCTGACATTCTATTTTGGGAATGTTTTAATACAATTTTTTTAAATATATGGAGTGATTTTAGTTATCAATTTCTTCTTGAGGGGGGTCTTCTTAATTTGTGTCATTTAAGGAATTTGTTCAGCTAAGTTGTCAAATTCATTACATAAAGTTGTTCATTATGTTCTCTTGATACCTATATGTCCTGTAGTGTTGTTCTTTCTCTCGTTCTTGATATTGGTAATTTGTGTCCCCTTTTTTCCTACTCAGCCTCACTAGAGATTAATTTGTTTTATTTATCTTCTAAAAAAGCCACTATTGATTTTGTTAATTTTTCTTTTTTGT
Source organism: Ailuropoda melanoleuca (assembly GCF_002007445.2). NCBI lineage: Eukaryota > Metazoa > Chordata > Mammalia > Carnivora > Ursidae > Ailuropoda > Ailuropoda melanoleuca. The sequence continues at coordinate 116,994,814 of NC_048221.1, forward strand.
TTTTATATGTCTTCCTTTATTTATTTCTACTTCTAGTTTTATTTGCTGCTTCTGCTCACTTCGGGTTTAGTCAGCTCTTCTTTGTTTTCTTAGAGTGAAATTTTAGGCTCTCTAATCTCTTGATTTGTCTTCCTGTTTTCTCTCTAACGACATTCCCCACAGCAGTAGTTGTCAAACTTATATTTTACTCAAACTCAAGAATTTTTTGCTCACAAGAAATTAAAAACATAATTTTTTAAAAGATCTAGTCAATTGAAGAAGGGATATGAACACTATAATTGTGTTCTCTCCCTTGCACCCTTAATAGCAGCCTCTGGAGTCTGTTAAACACTTAAGGCTGCAAATGCTCTGATATATTCTCAACTCCTAGCATCTAAGAAATCCTCAATTTCCAAAATACTTAATTTGAATTGATATTATCACCCTTAAAGTAGGTTGTATAGATATATCTGGTGCTCATGTGATCTGATCCATTGTTCTTTTATTAATCCAGCAAGAAGTGTTTTCTGGAATCATTGAGTAAGATCACAAGGTGATAAAGAAAATTTGGGTCTTATACCTTGTTCTGAAACCTCTCTGATGTTTATTAGCTTTGTGGCGATAGGGAGTCAGAGACCACCTGTATCTATTTCCTAAATTAAGCATAACTGTATTAGTAGATTTCTATATTGCCTTATAGCTTTAAATTCTATGGTTCTCTTTACTAGAATCACAGGGTTTTAATAAATTTACCAGAATTTCAAAATAAATAAGTCATATTCCTGTGTTACATACATATCCATTATAGTTAGGGTGCTAATAAGTAATATGCTTTAAGTTAGATAACTATGTAAATCAACATGGACCTAAAGTAAGTGCTGCCCATTGTAGGATAGAAGGTAAAATCAGTGTGGAAAGTTACTGGGAAGTACTGGTTGAAGAGAGGAAAATTTACCTAAGTTTTTGAAAACAGGAGGATTATACAATGTCATAAGGCTTAGCGAAAGAATTCTTTTTTTTTTTAAATTTTTTATTTATTTATTTGACAGAGATAGAGACAGTCAGCGAGAGAGGGAACACGAGCAGGGGGAATGGGAGAGGAAGAAGCCAGGCTCATAGCGGAGGAGCCTGACATGGGGCTCGATCCCATAACGCCGGTCACACCCTGAGCCAAAGGCAGACGCTTAACCACTGTGCCACCCAGGCGCCCCTAGCGAAAGAATTCTAAGCAGAAGTAATGGCTTGAAGAAAGACATGGTTTAGGAATATTTGGGAGCTAGTGAAGCAGTTGTTTCTCATTTTCGTTTGTGTAGTCCAGTTGAAGATAAAGTTGGAGAGAAAAGATGGTCTTCATTGCTGGATGGAGAAATTGACTTCATCTTTTCATCTTTGCTCAGTGAATATTTATGCACTATGTTTATCAACTAAGGACTAGCCTCTCCACTGAGAATAAATGCAGGGCTTTCAGGCAGCTAGGTGAGAGTGAGAGAAATAGGCATATGCAAATAAAGAAATGATAGCCTTCAGAAAACTGTCAAAAATCAGTAGGTAGTAAAGGCTCATCCCCTAAAAGCTCAGGAAAACCAATCCTAAAGTCCTGTTTAGCAGAATTAGAATACAGAATATCATATAAAATGTAGTGAATGTGTGACTATGTGGCCAGTGGAAGTTTATATTTTAAAAAGATGTGGGAATAGCTAAAGCTAAGAAAAATATAGAAATTTTAAGTATAAAGAGTATAAAATAGCAGTAAATCTGTTTCTCAAACACAACATACCTAAAATATTTTGTGGTGTATGGATTAGCTGAATGTGGCAAAAACTTTTTTTATTTATAGGCTTGATTTATATTTTATTTAGTATTTTGATGAATATTTATTATCTTAAAAATACTGGGTAGATTTATATGCCTTGCCCTCACTGTCATACCTTCTATATAAATACTATTGCCAAGCATATGGCATGGGATAAGTAGGCAGACACTTCTGAAATAGAGATAATTTTTTAAAATTAATAGATCTTATTTTTCACGGCACTTTTAGATTTTCAAAAGAACTGAGCCAATAGTACAGAGTTTCCATGTACCCAACCTGTGTTTAAAGCTTCCCCTATTATTAACATCCTACATCAGTATGGTACGTTTGTCACAATTAATGAACCAACATTTATATTGTTACCTTAAGGTTATTTCTTTTTCCTTAGTTTTTACGTAATACCCTTGTTCTGTTTCAGGATCTCATTCAGGATACCACATTACATTTCTTTCTTATGTCTCCTTATCCTTATAGTTGTGACACTTTCTTAGACTTTCCTTGGTTTTGTTGACCTTGACAGTTTTGAGGACTATTGGCTCAGTTGTTACATAAGTTGTCACTCTGTTGGAATTAGGCTGGTGTTTTCTCATGAAAGACTGAGGTTATGGATTTTGGGGAGGGAGAATATAGAAGTAAAGTACATTTTTATTATGTCATATAAAATTACATACTATTAACATGACTTATCACTGTTGATGTTGTTCTTGATTACCTGTCAGTTTTCTCCATTATAATCTTTTCCCCCTTCTCGTACTGTACTCTTTGTAAGGAAGTAGCTATGACTAATCCACATTTAAGGAGTGGGGCTTATGCTCACCTCACTTAGGGTAGAGTAGCTACATAATTTATTTCTAACTCTCATGCATTAGAGTTTTATCTCCTCTCTGCCATTTGACAAAGCAAAGGAATGTATTTTTTATATACTAAAACAAACATATACACATATCTTAAATATTTCTATCTATAAGCATCTGTATCTATGTTAAGCATGAGTTACTGATATCACCAACTTTTATCCATTATGACATGAATTATCTCAGACTTTTGCCCTGGATTATCTCTAAATTTCTCAGTGTCACAGTGAGAAATCTGGCTCCCACTATCCACCATACATTGACCTAACTCTTCTTCTCCAGTATGTATGGATAACAGTTACCAGAATTGTTAAGCCGTGGCTCATGGAAAACACCCATATCACTGAAGTACTTAAATGTACTTCTTTTGTCTTAAGTCCATGGATTCCATTCTGTTCCAAAGTTACTTAGGCCACCCCTTTCTTTCACCTTTTTTAGTAATGTTGTTTCATTTTAAATACAGTTAGATTTTCTTGTTATCATCTACATTCTTTCCTGGAATTCCTCAACATTCTAGATGATTTTTTTAAGTGGCATACATAAGGTTCACCTGTGTTATAAATCTCTATAGATTTTAATAAAGGTATAATGTCATGTTTCCACCATCACAGTATCATACAGAATATTTTCACCACCCAGAAAATATTGTACTTCACCCCTGATCCCTCCCATCTCCCTCCATCTCCATCCCTCAATCCTCAGGTAACTCTTTTTTTTCTTTTAACTACAGTTTTTGTAGATTTTGTTTTGTTTTGTTTTACAGTTTGTCTTTTCCAGAAATGTTATATAGTTGAAATAATACAGTATGTAGCCTTTCAAATGGGCTTCTTTCCCTTAGCAGTATGCATTTAAGTTTATTCAATGTCTTTTTATAGCTTAATATCTCATTTCTTTCAAGCAGTTGGTAATATTCCATTGTATGCATGTATCACCATGCTTATCCATTCACCTTTTTAAAAAAAGTTTAGACTAACATTGTATTGATTCAGAAGATAGCACATTTTGCACTGGGTAATAGATAAATGTTATTTTTTTGTCTGCCAGCATTTTTTTTCTTTGGTCTTTAAGTTTTCATTAAAATTCTAGTTAGTTAACATATAGTGTAATACTGGTATCAGGAGGAGAATTTAGTGATTTATCACTTACATATATCACCCACTGCTCTGTCCATTCACCTATTAAACAAAGTTGCTATAAACGTTAAGTGTGCAGGTTTTCATATGGATATGTTTTTAGCTCAGTTGGGTAAATACCTAGGAGTGTGATTGCTGTATTATATGGCAATACCAGGTTTTGCTTTATAAGAAACTGCCAACTGACTTCCAAAGTGGCTCATTCCCACAGTGAATGAGAGTTCATACTGCACATCCTCACGAGCACTTGGTTGTAACAGCTTTTTGGATTTTAGCTGTTCTAATAGGTGCGTAGTGGTAATCCTTGCTGTTTTCATTTGCAATTCCTTAATGAAAAATGACATGGAGTATCTATTCTTAAGTTCTTTTGCCATTAGAATATCTTCATTAGTGAGTTACCTGTTCAGATCTTTTATTCATTTTTATATTGGATTGTTTGCTTTCTTATGGTTGATTTTTAAGAGTTCTTTATATATGTTAGATACAAATCTTTTATCAGATCTGTGTTTTGCAAACAAACCGTCCTATTCCATGGCTTGTCTTTTTGTTATCTTAAGGGTGTCTTTTGTAGAGCAGAAGTTTTTATTTTAATGAAATCCAGCTTGTCAAATATTTTATTCATCGATCATGTTTATGTTGTGCTAAAAGGTCATCACTAAACCAAAGAGTACCTAGATTTTCTCTAGTGTAGTTTCCTAGAATTTTTATAATTGTGTTTTACATTTAAATCTATGATCAATTTTGAGTTAATTTTTGTGAAAAGTTTAAGATCTGTGTCTGGACTAATTTTTTAAAAATATACTATGTTCAGTCGTTTGAGCACCCGTTTTTGAAAAGGCTATTCTTTCTCTATTGAATTGCCTTAGCTTCTTTGCGAACATCAGTTGACTGCGTGGATTTCTTTCTTTCTTTCTTTCTTTCTTTCTTTCTTTCTTTCTTTCTTTCCTTTCTTTCCTTTCTTTCTTTCTTTCTTTCCTTTCTTCTTTTTTTTATTCTGTCTTCTGCTCCACTGATCTATGTGTCTGTTCTTTTGACAATACCATGCTGTGTTGATCATTGTAGCTTTATAGTAGGTCTTGAAGTTAGGTAATGTCACACCTCCAACTTTGTTCTTCTTCAAGCTATTGTGGGGGTTTTAACATCCCATGTTAAATTTAGAATCATTTCTCCTTTTTTTATTTTTTTGGGTGTGGTTAGAGGTTTATTAATTTTATTGGTATCTTCTAACTGAATTTTTGGTTTTACTGATTTCTCTGTTTCTTGTTTCCAGTTTCATTTATTTCTGGCTCTAATTTTTATTATCTTTTTCTGCTCTCTTTAGGTTTAATTGCCTTTTTTTCCTCTAGTTTTCTAAGGTGGAAGATTATATTGATTTTAGGGCTTCTTGTCTGATATATGCATTCAGTGATAAGAATTTCAAACATGGCTTTTACTTCAGCCTACAAATTTTGATGGATAAAAAATGAATTTTGATAGATTTAAACAAGTGTTATTCAATTCAAAAAAATTTATACTTGCTCTTGCAATTTCTTCTTTGATTCATGGTTTTTTGTATTTTGGTTTTTTTTAGATGTGTGTTGTAAATCTTCAGTTTTGGTGGGGTGGGACAGTGATTTCTAATTATCTTTCTGTTACTGATTTCTAGTTTAAATCCATTATTTTCTTGAATAATTTGAAAGATTTCTATTCTGCTTAACTTATTGAGTATATTTATGGCCCAGGATGTGGTCTATTTTGGTGAATGTTTATGTAAGCTTGAGAAGAATGTGTATTTTTCTGTTGTTGGCTGAAGTTGATTGATGGTGCTATTGAATTCATCTATGCCCTTATTAATTTTTGTCCTGAAGAAACTTCCAATTACTGATAGAAGAGTAGTTAAAGTCTCCAGCTATAGTAGAGAATTTATTATTTCTCCTTGCAGTTCTTGTCTAAAATTAATATAGTTACTCCACCTTCTCTTGACTAGTATTAGCATAGTATATCTTTCTTATGCCTTTACTTTTTGTCTCTGTCTTTTTTTATGCATTCTGACAATCTCTGTCTTTAAACAGACAGTATTTAGACTATTGATGTTTGAAGTGATCATTGATATGGTGGATTAATATCTGCCTTATTTGTTACTGCTTTTTATTCATTACTCCTTTCCTTTGTTTCCTTTCTTCTATACTTTTTCTGCTGTCTCTGGTTTTAACTGAGCATTTTATATGATTTCATTTTTTTCCTCTCTTAGCATATCAGTTATAGTTTTTTTGTATTGTTTTTAGTTGTTGACTTTGAGTTTGCAACATATATTTTGCAACTAAGCCAAGTTCTCTTTCAAATTACACTGTCCTGCTTCAAGAGTGGAACAAGTACCTTATAATCAAGTATTCCCAATTCTTCCCTCTTCTTTCTTTTTTTTTTTTTTTAAGATTTTATTTATTTATTTGACAGCGATAGAGACAGCCAGCGAGAGAGGGAACACAAGCAGGGGGAGTGGGAGGGAAAGAAGCAGGCTCATAGCAGAGTAGCCTGATGTGGGGCTCGATCCCATAATGCTGGGATCACGCCCTGAGCCGAAGGCAGACGCTTAACCGCTGTGCCACCCAGGTGCCCCTTCCCTCTTATTTCTTATGCNCATAACGCTGGGATCACGCCCTGAGCCGAAGGCAGACGCTTAACCGCTGTGCCACCCAGGCGCCCCTTCCCTCTTATTTCTTATGTGTTGTTGTCATTCATTTCAGCTATCCATAAGCTGTAACTGATCAACTAGATTGCAGCTGTTATTATTTTGGATAAACTGTTATGTGTTAGAGCAATTAAGAATAAGAAAAATAAAAGATCTTATTTTACCTTTATTTGTTCCTTCTCTAATACTCTTTCTGTTGTCATGTATGAGTTTCTGACTTATATCATTTTCCTTCTCTTTGAAGAAGAATATTTCTTGTAACATTTCTTATAGGGCGGTCTAATAGTGACAAATGTCCTTAGCTTTTGTTTATTTGAGAAAGTCTTTATTTCACCTTCACTTTTAAAGAATAATTTTATATTATTTATAATATAAATTTATATTATATGCTGGTGTCTTGTTTTTAATTTCAACTTTTAAATATTTCATCCCACTCCCTTCTTGCTTGTATGCTTTCTAAGAGAACTCTGATGTAATTCTTACACTTTTTCTTCTGTAGGTAAAATGTTCTGCCCCTGCCATGACTACTCTGCATAGTTTCTCTTTGTTTTTGACTTTCTGCCATTTAAATATGATATGCTTGGTTGTAGATTTTTAAAAATTTATCCTGTTAGGGTATCTGGGTGGCAGAGTTGGTTAAGCATCTAACTCCTCATTTTGGCTCAGATCTGATCTCAGGGTTGTGAGATTGAGCCTCGTGTGGGGCTCCGCACCCAGCATGGAGTCTGCTTGGGTTTTTCTCTCCCTCTCCCACTGCCCCTCCCCCACGTGCATGTACTCTCCCTTACAAATAGATAAATAAATCTTAAAGAATCATCCTGCCTTGTATTATCTGAGCTTCCCGTATCTGTCATTCGCTGTTTGCCATTAATTTTGGTAGATACTTAGCCATTATAAGTACTTTTTTGTGTTTTTTCCTATCTTTCTTCTTCTTGTATTCTAATTACACCATTTGTAGTTGCCCCACAGTTATATTGAACATTCTGCTCTATTTTTTTTTATTCTTTTTTCCTCTTTGCAGTTTAATTGTGTAAGTTTCCATTGGTATATTTTCAAGTTCACTGATTCTTCAACTATGTCCAGTCTACCGGTGAGACCATCAAAGGCATTTCTCATTTCTGTTACAGTGATACTGATTTCTAGCATTAACTTTTTATTATTTTTAGAGTTTCCATTTACATCTCTGCTTACATCACCCTTCTGTTCTTGCATGTGGTCTACTTTATCCATTACAGTCATTAACATACTAATCATAGATATTTTTAATTTTTATCTGTTCATTACAAGTCTACGTCACATTTGAATCTGGTTCTGATGCTTGCTTTATCTCTGCAGTACAGAGGTATGTATACTGAACCCACTCTTCATTCTCTTTTTCTTTCATAGTCTGCAGTCTGTTAGAGCCCTGCTGTACATCTGGACCCACTTTCAGTTTCGGAAGGTATAGTTTTACAGTACACCTTCTGATTATTTGTCAAAAGTGGACCTGATGTATAGGGTAATAGGAACGAAGGTGAAAGACCCTCTGTGCAATTTTATATTAATCTGGCTAGCAGCTGGTGTATTTGATGGTTGCTTTAGCTCTAGGTACCAGAGACTTCAATTTCCTTTAGTGTTTTTTATTTTTGTTTTTGTTTTTTTAATCCCTGTTGCCTTTGGTTCCCTCAAGAAAACCCTCCTAATAGAATCCATGTATATCAGCTCTTTTAATTGTAATCCACCATTATACTGGAGTCTTGTTAAC
>NC_048221.1:117003303-117016870 GCF_002007445.2 Ailuropoda melanoleuca
CCATAACGCCAGGATCACGCCCTGAGCCGAAGGCAGACGCTTAACCGCTGTGCCACCCAGGCGCCCCAGAGGGAGAGAATCTTAAGCAGGGTCCATGTCCAGCTCAGAGCCTGACACGGGGCTCAGTCTCACAACCCTGAGATCATGGCCTGAGCCTAAATCAAGAGTCAGATGTTTAACTGACTGAGCCACCAAGGTGCCCAAGACTTTTACTTAACTTCTAAAGGAAGTCCACATTCTTCTTCCACATAGTTCCCAAAGACATATCTTTAAATAAAATAATTCTGAACGGATTCTGAATGTAGACAATCTTAAGGGCAGTAGTATGTGATAGGTAGATATATAGTTGATAATTAATTAAATGGATCTATCAATTGATTTCCTAACTGAATGGATTTTCAGTTCAAATCCTTCGTTATGTAAATAGGAAACAGGTCTCTTGAGAGGCAACAATTTTTCTTAGTCCCTACCAAAGAGCTCAGCCTGGACTAGAAGTTAAATTTCTTCCCTTCCAATTTAGTTCTTATTCCACTATCCTGTGCTGTCACCGAAGACTGGGTATCTTTTACTACTTTTTAAATTTTGTTTCTGGCTTAATGTATACAGAAAGACACTTATATGTAGTCTCACCTTATCATTATGAATACCTCAGTAGTTCTCAAAATTTAGAGAATATAATATCCAAATAAGCTTTTCCATAAAAAAATGAACATATAAAATTCCCCTTCTGTTTTAGAAAGTCATAAAAACACAACATTTGGTAATAAATGGGAACCCATTACATAGTTCTTTGAAAGGACAAACATGAAGAATTAAACCANTATATTGAACATTCTGCTCTATTTTTTTTTATTCTTTTTTCCTCTTTGCAGTTTAATTCTGTAAGTTTCCATTGGTATATTTTCAAGTTCACTGATTCTTCAACTATGTCCAGTCTACCGGTGAGACCATCAAAGGCATTTCTCATTTCTGTTACAGTGATACTGATTTCTAGCATTAACTTTTTATTATTTTTAGAGTTTCCATTTACATCTCTGCTTACATCACCCTTCTGTTCTTGCATGTGGTCTACTTTATCCATTACAGTCATTAACATACTAATCATAGATATTTTTAATTTTTATCTGTTCATTACAAGTCTACGTCACATTTGAATCTGGTTCTGATGCTTGCTTTATCTCTGCAGAGTACAGAGGTATGTATACTGAACCCACTCTTCATTCTCTTTTTCTTTCATAGTCTGCAGTCTGTTAGAGCCCTGCTGTACATCTGGACCCACTTTCAGTTTCGGAAGGTATAGTTTTACAGTACACCTTCTGATTATTTGTCAAAAGTGGACCTGATGTATAGGGTAATAGGAACGAAGGTGAAAGACCCTCTGTGTAATTTTATATTAATCTGGCTAGCAGCTGGTGTATTTGATGGTTGCTTTAACTCTAGGTACCAGAGACTTCAATTTCCTTTAGTGTTTTTTATTTTTGTTTTTGTTTTTTTAATCCCTGTTGCCTTTGGTTCCCTCAAGAAAACCCTCCTAATAGAATCCATGTATATCAGCTCTTTTAATTGTAATCCACCATTATACTGGAGTCTTGTTAACATGGTGTTAGAGTAGGGGCAGATAGTAGCTTATGATTTAATGATTAAATCTCAGTCATGTATTGGACCTAGCTAGGTTCCTGAGCTGTGGCCTTCAGAAGGGTTTTTTAGCTTTATTTTCCTCCTTTACATGAAACAAGGAGGCTAGAGTGGACTGAACTTGACTTTCCTTCAGGTAGATAATTCCCCTTTCTTCAGGTAGATAAGGCTCAGTAAAGTCACTTCCATAGAGAGCGTAGGCTCTGTGTTCAAGAATGCTATAGTCGTACTTTTACCCAATTTTTTTCTTTTTTTCTTTTTCCTTTTTCTTTTTTTTTTTTTTTTTTGAGTGAGAGAGCATGTGCATGGAGGAGAGGGAGAGAGAGGGAGAGAATCTTAAGCAGGGTCCATGTCCAGCTCAGGGCCTGACACGGGGCTCAGTCTCACAACCCTGAGATCATGGCCTGAGCCTAAATCAAGAGTCAGATGTTTAACTGACTGAGCCACCAAGGTGCCCAAGACTTTTACTTAACTTCTAAAGGAAGTCCACATTCTTCTTCCACATAGTTCCCAAAGACATATCTTTAAATAAAATAATTCTGAACGGATTCTGAATGTAGACAATCTTAAGGGCAGTAGTATGTGATAGGTAGATATATAGTTGATAATTAATTAAATGGATCTATCAATTGATTTCCTAACTGAATGGATTTTCAGTTCAAATCCTTCGTTATGTAAATAGGAAACAGGTCTCTTGAGAGGCAACAATTTTTCTTAGTCCCTACCAAAGAGCTCAGCCTGGACTAGAAGTTAAATTTCTTCCCTTCCAATTTAGTTCTTATTCCACTATCCTGTGCTGTCACCGAAGACTGGGTATCTTTTACTACTTTTTAAATTTTGTTTCTGGCTTAATGTATACAGAAAGACACTTATATGTAGTCTTACCTTATCATTATGAATACCTCAGTAGTTCTCAAAATTTAGAGAATATAATATCCAAATAAGCTTTTCCATAAAAAAATGAACATATAAAATTCCCCTTCTGTTTTAGAAAGTCATAAAAACTACAACATTTGTTAATAAATGGGAACCCATTACATAGTTCTTTGAAAGGACAAACTTGAAGAATTAAACCAAAAAGCATTAAAATACTTCCTGAAGCCTCATTTATATAATGCACAAAATCCTATCTCCCATTAAAGCATTTCTTTTATTGCAGGCCTTATTGGCCTTAATGAGTACTAGGGATTTTATAAAATAGAGAAGTTTCTCTTTATTATGTCTTACAAATGTGTGTATGTGGTATTATAATTTAATGTAAAATATATATGTAGGTACACACACACAAAATGAATACATGTAATTCAAGTCATAGAATGCTTCCTGGGAACTTTGATTTTAATGATGGGATACTTCTCCCTTTTAATAATTGCTTTTTTTTCTTGATACCTTAGAAACCTTAAAACATCAATGAAAAATTAAGTTGTATTTCCTTAACTCTGCAAATGGCCATACTATCAATCTGGTGTCTTGGAGCTTCATCTAAATTGGGACTTCCGAAACTGAAACTGGGTCCAGATGTACAGCAGGGCTCTAACAGACTGCAGACTATGAAAGAAAAAGAGAATGAAGGNCTAATAATTGCTTTTTTTTCTTGATACCTTAGAAACCTTAAAACATCAATGAAAAATTAAGTTGTATTTCCTTAACTCTGCAAATGGCCATACTATCAATCTGGTGTCTTGGAGCTTCATCTAAATTGGGACTTCCGAAACTGAAAGTGGGTCCAGATGTACAGCAGGGCTCTAACAGACTGCAGACTATGAAAGAAAAAGAGAATGAAGAGTGGGTTCAGGAGCAAAGATAGTCAAAAGAATCATGAAACAGCAGGGAAGAAAAGTTAATCAAAGGAATTCAGTAAAGGAAGAAAATGGGGATCTGCAAACAGAAAAGGCTAGTTTAGAAAGAAAAGCTAAAGAAATTTCCTGAAGCTTCATAGCATTGCATTATGCTTCCTTTATGGATTGTTTGAGGCATAGGAAATATCTTTTTAAAAAAAAGATTGATAAACACATGGGATTCTACAATTCAGTTTCCAAATTTTTTGATCTATACCTCTCTCCGCAAACAGCAAGATTCTACTGTAATTTCACACCTACCTCCCCAATTTGACTTTGGGTATTTTTAGACAAAAGAGATGGTTTTATTTATTTATTTTTGCTTACATATTAATTTTATTTTATTCTAAGATCCCCACTGCACCATACAGAATGCCAAAGATACAGTAGAAACCATGGTGAATGTTAAATAAATGAATTTCTACAACCATGTTTTTCAATCCTGAAAATTCCAGTTCCATTACAACAAACAGGAAGATGACCCATGTACACATACCTTCTGTCAGATTTGAAAACTCCTCATGTACTTCACCCATGCTGTCCTGAGTTTTAACCTTCTATGTCCATTTTATTTATTTATTTTTTTTAAAGATTTTATTTATTTATTTGACAGAGATAGAGACAGCCAGCGAGAGAGGGAATACAAGCAGGGGGAGTGGGAGAGGAAGAAGCAGGCTCACAGCGGAGCAANAGATAGAGACAGCCAGCGAGAGAGGGAACACAAGCAGGGGGAGTGGGAGAGGAAGAAGCAGGCTCATAGCAGAGGAGCCTGATGTGGGGCTCGATCCCATAACGCTGGGATCACTCCCTGAGCCGAAGGCAGACGCTTAACCGCTGTGCCACCCAGGCGCCCCCTATGTCCATTTTATATTGCTGCACTATTAACAAAGTAATATAGCCAAAGTAAATTTTATTATATCATCTCCTGCTTTAAGCTATGCAATGGCTTCCCTTTGTTCTTAAGAAAAACTTATTTTTGCCCATGTATGGTGCCTGCCTCACTTGCCAGTACTATCTATCTGACCTCCCATTCCCTTATGCTGAGCATTCTATTTTTAACAATAAAAATGAAAAAAAAAAGTGATGTAATCAGTTAATATCTGTTGAATTATTATTGAAGCAAATAATAATCCTCACAGAAATATCTCCTTTTGAAATATTTCTATCACTTAAATTCAAATGTTAGAGAAAAACAAACAAAAAAGCCAAATTCCTAAGAAAATGTACCTAAATGTGAAATGAAAATTTCTTATCAGATCTAAATTTGAGCAAAGAGAAAATCCCCATGACCCTTCCCATTCCAGGGCCTTCCTTTGTTAACTTAAATATCACTGTGAGTCAGAATACCTGGGATAGAATCCTCTCTGCCTTGTTGACATGTTGAGTGACTTTGGACTGTACTAAACCTCTCTCTATTTCTAATTATTTTATCTTTAAGATAATTACAACTAATAACATTTACAAAAATACCATTGTATCATATGGTTGTACTAATATAAGAATCATTCAATACAGCAGTTGCTACAGCATTCCATGTTCTCAGTATAGGATAAGTACAGTTATTTCCTCTTTTTTACTGTTTACTGTTGAATCCTTTTCAAGTGACTCTAACTCCACATTTAATGAATACCTATCTTATTTATGTATGTAAATATATATACACACACACACACACACACACACGTGACATGTATGTATCTCCAAATACAGTCACACAATGTCTCTTTGTCCCATTGTTCTCTTTGGCCATCTTCAGTTGGACTCTTGCACCATGTATTTGACCATAATTTATATTCTTTGCTCCCTTTTGACAGTTCATGTAATCTTTTCTCATCTTCTGAGCCATACACTCTTCTTCCTCATTTAGGTCCCGAATTCATCTCTATCTTGATTTTCTCTGGCTATCTACTCCTGGATTTTTCTTTTGTCTTCTACTAATTTACCTGTAAGAAACTGGATGGGAGGGCACCTGGGTGTCTCAGTCAGTTAAGCATCTGCCTTCAGCTCAGGCCATGATCCCTGGGTCCTGGGATGNTGACATGTATGTATCTCCAAATACAGTCACACAATGTCTCTTTGTCCCATTGTTCTCTTTGGCCATCTTCAGTTGGACTCTTGCACCATGTATTTGACCATAATTTATATTCTTTGCTCCCTTTTGACAGTTCATGTAATCTTTTCTCATCTTCTGAGCCATACACTCTTCTTCCTCATTTAGGTCCCGAATTCATCTCTATCTTGATTTTCTCTGGCTATCTACTCCTGGATTTTTCTTTTGTCTTCTACTAATTTACCTGTAAGAAACTGGATGGGAGGGCACCTGGGTGTCTCAGTCAGTTAAGCATCTGCCTTCAGCTCAGGCCATGATCCCTGGGTCCTGGGATGGAGCCCCACATTGGGCTCCTTGCTCAATGGGGAGCCTGCTTCTCCCTCTGCCTGCTGCTCCCCCTGCTTTTGGTCTCTCTCTCTCTCTCAAATAAATAAATAAAATCTTTTAAAAAAATTTTTAAAAAATGAGTGGGAACAAGAGCTGAAATTGAGTGAAGAAATGGAAATTGAGGGAGTTGAAAATGTTAATTTTCCTTAATACTAATTTCTGAGAACTATAGACCAACTTAAATCATCTTTGCCATTCTTTTATTAGGTGGTCTAAGTAATTGCCTGGAATCTCCAGGAATTAAGAAAAACAAAAACAAAAACACTAATGCACCTGAAGATTGAAACTTTCTGATACAAGCATGAAGTCAAAGCTTATTTATTTATGTGCAGATCATTGGAAACAATTATCTCCTTGCCTCAGCAGTGAGCTCATTCAGTGACTATGGCTTATTCAGGAATTTTTCATGCTTTGTTAACAAGCCATTAGCATCACTACTAGTTCATTAGTTCTGACTTTGAAAAATACTTCCTCAAACCTCACTATTTTTTAAAAGGATTGTAATCACAATAGGATATTTGAGAATATCCAGGTTGGGAAAAAACTCACCCCAATCAGGCATTGTGGGGAATATGATTATAGAAATATTCCTATACATGAATAAGACACCTCAAAATGATCTAAGATAAGTTTACATATACAAATAGGAGTGTTATAATGGCTTTTTTTTCTTCTTTATTCTTTTCTTTCCTGAGCTGTTCAGCTCAATTCTCATATTCTGTGCTTGGTTAGTGGTGGTGATGATGATGATGGTGGTGATGATGCTAGTAATGTTAGAAGTTGCTTGATATTCTTTATTTAAGATGAATATTTGAGATAATCCTTTTCTAAGTGACTCTGACTGCCATTGACTCTTCATGTTGCTACCTCCTAGTCCTCCTCCTCCTCTTCCTTCTTCTCCTTCTTTTCCTCCTCCTTCTCCACCTTTTTCTCCTTCTCTTTCTTCTCCTTCTTCTCTTTCTCCTCTTTCTTCTGCTTCTTCTACATAGTCATCCTCACACAGCTACNTTTTTTTCTTCTTTATTCTTTTCTTTCCTGAGCTGTTCAGCTCAATTCTCATATTCTGTGCTTGGTTAGTGGTGGTGATGATGATGATGGTGGTGATGATGCTAGTAATGTTAGAAGTTGCTTGATATTCTTTATTTAAGATGAATATTTGAGATAATCCTTTTCTAAGTGACTCTGACTGCCATTGACTTTTCATGTTGCTACCTCCTAGTCCTCCTCCTCCTCTTCCTTCTTCTCCTTCTTTTCCTCCTCCTTCTCCACCTTTTTCTCCTTCTCTTTCTTCTCCTTCTTCTCTTTCTCCTCTTTCTTCTGCTTCTTCTACATAGTCATCCTCACACAGCTACAGTAATACATGCATAGCATTCATGTGAGTTTTCCTATGTACCTTGCTCTTCTTTGAATACAATCAGTGCTTCCGAGTCCAGACAGCCCGTAATGGTTCAAGAATACAAGGCTAAGAGAGGGACATGATAAATTGGGGCTTGCCACTGTTTCAATTAGGATATCACTTTCCCATTGTATCATTCCTGCCTCCTTTGCATTGCCACATTTTTCATAAGGCCACTGTGGTTTAGTCTGATGCCATGGCTTCATAAGTTGCTTGATGATGATGTGATGCTTATTTATCTCTGCTTACCTGAGGTATCAACACTTGCTTTCCTTCTTTCTTCTAACTTTCCTCCTCTTGATATCATTTCTCCTGCTTAGAACTCTGGATTAGAGAAAATAAAGATGCCAAATTTGTTCAGTTTATCCTGTAGCCCACCTTCCCATGGCATTTGGTACAGTACAGTAATCACTATAGGGATATTCCTGACTTTGCTTAATTCCTATAGATGTCTTTAGACTCTATTGATTAAAGCAAAGGATAATTGGTAAGGTCTTTCAGGGAACATCTGTTCTCTACTCTGGTGTTAGAATTAATCAGATCTGATTGTTCTCTTCAGGCTGGACAAATTAACACTCTATTGGGCCCACTGAAGTTTTTATCATTTCATGTTTCATTAGAGATGTTAGTTATTTTTTATGTAGCTTGTCTCATATTTTTTAACTAGATTACTATGTGGTGACTTTAACCCACTAATTTTTATATAAAGTCCACCCCAGTCAAGTTAACTATCGAATGCTTAAAACATTATAAGCAGGCTGGACATAGTAGATTTTCAATACGTGGATATTAATAAATTTAAAAATCAGAAGTTTGACAATTTTTTTAGGGTTACTATGTCCTAAAGATTTAACCACACTGGCAGTCTCTTTTTCTTCTTTCTCTTGCACCCAAAATATGATTTCCATGTATTAGCAGTGACATTAAGAACCTGGGGTTGCATTCACATGGGATCAATCTACATTCATCCAATAAGAAGCAAGTTTTGTTAGCTGTCACTGGTAAATAAGAATATCTCACTGATATTCCTGGTGATATCTTGATTATATGTTTCTTATTTATATATTCAAAATTTTCTTATCATTTTGACATTTGGTTCAATATTGCTCTGAGACAGATATGGATAGTGTAATCGTTGCTATCTATAAATCAGAAAACAGAGTCAAGTATTCTTTAAGTGATATACATAGGATCACAGAAACTGATAGATAAAATATTCATTTAGTATATTAGTTTTTGAGAATGATTAATAACCATCCATAAATAGAATGACTTTTCTTTGTATTTTCTCTCAAGGATCTGTTATTAGCAAAGTAATAAAATATTATAAAAGGAATTACAAAGATACCATGAAAATGCCCAGTATTTGAAATCACATCATTGTTATTTTGTAAAACATCATCTTTAGGCTACTTGCTAAATCGGTATCTAGACAACTTTAGTAATAATATTTAAGGAATTGCATTATGCGGGGAGCCTGGGTGGCACAGCGTTTAAGCGTCTGCCTTTGGCTCAGGGTGTGATCCGGCACTATGGGATCGAGCCCCACATCAGGCTCCTCTGCTATGAGCCTGCTTCTTCCTCTCCCACTCCCCCTGCTTTGTGTTCCCTCTCTCGCTGGCTGTCTCTATCTCTGTCAAATAAATAAATAAAATCTTTTAAAAAAAAGGAATTGCATTATGCATTATCATGTATAGGGAGCAGATTTCTAGTAAGAATTCAGTAGTGAATTATGTAAAAGATAATACATTAAAAGAATCCATATAGATAATTCCATAATGCAGTATTTTATATGAAATATTTTATTCTCTGGTTTTATGTGTTGCTAACAAAATCACCTATACTACTTCTCTAAGGAATATTTTTATACTTTACCTATTTTGTTGATACGTTGTTATAAATGGTACAGCAGGTTTCCCCTTTATAGATGAGATGGTACAGCAAGTATCCTGATTAACTTTAACAATTGCTTCTGCCTTCGTTAGTGTTATCTGTTACTCTAATTGCAAAACAAACTTTTCATCTTACCTTTGATACTATCTAGTTTCTCATCAGGAGGAATAAATTTGCCTGAAGATATTACCCATGTAAATGCTTCCAAATTATTGCAAGTAAAAAATAAACCACTGAATCATTATTGAGCTCATTAGAAGATACTATGTAAGTACACAATATTATCATTTTGTCTGACAAATACCATTAGTTCATTATGAAATATAGCATTAAAGTACCTACAACATGCAACAGAAATGAGAAGCTTTGTTAGGTCCTGCTAAAGTGTTATTCTGAAATTGCTTTTTAAATTTATCTGCTACTATACTTTTGTTATTAAAGAAAGAATGAGCTTCATTTAATTTAGAAAATTCATTGTTTCCTTTCAGAATAAACTGATTAGAAGGCATAAACAACATAGTGAATAGAAGCTTCCTTGAATATAACTTCTATGGCTCTGTAATTTTACAGTCATGAAAACAGTCGGGTTCATGGTATGCTTTACATGAAATGATACATTATTAATAATAACTGGACTATGAAATACTAAGGATGGATGGCTGTATATTGCAATTACTAAGGGAACCATTATTTTTTAAAAAGGAAAAAAACAATAGCTAAAAGCCAACAAAAAATAAAATGGAATTCTAAAAAAAAAAAAATCAAATAATAAAAAAGAAGTATGAGATAAGGAACCAAAAACAGAGAGGATGAGTAGAAAAAAATATAGACCCAAACCTATAAATATTAATTACATTAAGTATTAATGGACAAAACTCACCAATTAAAAGAAAGAGGTATCAGAATAGATAACTAAAAATCCACATGCTGTTCATAAATTCATGTTAGTTGAAGGTAAAAAAAAAAACTCCTATTAAACAAGGAATAGATAAAAACTTTCACAACCTGGTTAAGGACATCTGCAAAAATCCTACAGCTAACATTATGTTCAATTCTGAAAGGCTCTGTTCCTACTACCTATGATCAGAAATAAGCAAGGGTAACCTTTCTCACAACTTTCATGAAACATCATAGTGAAGGTTCTAACCGATCTAGTAAGAAAAGAAAAGTCATAGAAGGCATATAAATTGGAAAGGGATAAGTAAAACTCTTATTTACAGAGGAATGATCATACATGTAGAAAATACTAAGAGATTTAAAAGAAAGCTATTAGAACTAATAAAATTAACAAGGTTTCATAATGAATGTCAATATATAAAACCATTTATTTATATATTTTTATACTGGGCACAACTAGCAAATTAAAGATTCACAATAGTATCAAAAATACTTAGAAATAAATTTTTATAAAAGATAACCATAAGTTAAGGGCTGAAGTGGAAAACTACAAAATAATTGCAAAGGGAAATTAAGTAAAACAAATAAATGGGATGACACCCCATTTATATATTCTGGAAGACTCAGTAAGATGAAAATACTCTCCAAATTGACTTATAGATCCAATATACTCTGAATGGGGGACATATGGAGGGCCAATTCTTAAGACCATCTCAGAACATCTTGTAAATACTATCCTCCTAATCACCCACATTCAAAGGACTGTTCTGTGGTAGAACTGAGACTTTGAGGGTAGCCGCAGCTCTAGTGTCCTCTAAAACACTGATAAAAACATCTGAAAGAATTAATAACTTTTGCATTCCTTGGCTGATCCTCACTTGAGCATCCATAAGTAGTTGTAGTAAACATAATTATAAATAATATTTGAATAGCATTTTCTAATTTACAGATCACATACGTAAACATTATTTTATTTGATGGTTGTGTATGCCACTTGCCATGATTCTTCTGAGTATTCACTCTGGATCTCTGTGCAGATGTATCCTACTTGCATTAATACACATAAGAGGAGATCAGAAAGATACATAAAAGTATGAGAATTGCCAAGACAGATATTTCTTTTGAATTTATTATTTATTTCAGCAATAGGCTCTGTGCTAGAAACAGTGATGGGCAAAACCTGACTTTCTTCCTTTTTTCAAGGAGATCATAATCTTGCTAGAAAAACCAACATAATTCAAATAACATTAAAAATATGTAATTACTCATTAAATATATTTCTAAAGGAGTTAGAATAGTAAAAGTAGTGTTTGCTGAGAAAATAAAGCTCTGAGATTTAAAGATGATTAGAAGTTAATTGGACAAAAAGAACAGGGAAGTATAATCTGCCCAGAGAAGATGTGCAAGAGCTCTGCAGTGTAAGTGGTCAACATAATAATATGAAATTGATAGAAGGCCACAGTGGCTGAAGCAGGATAAGGCAGGGGAGTATAGGCAAAAATGAGAATTATGTTCATAACAAGTCACATAAGAATTTATAGTACAAAAATCCTCCCCCGTTATCCAAGACTGATGGTAGAATCATTAAAGATTTTAAATATGAGAAGCACTTGACTGGAGCTGTGTTTCAAAAAGAAAAAATCAATTCTAGATGGGTTGTAGAGAAGAAAATCAATGCGGAGAGAAGTAGGTAGAGGTATAGAACTATGAGAAGGATAGCATTAACCCAGTAATATTTGAGTATAGCAGTACTGGGATGGAGAGAAGAGCTAATGAAGAGATAATTAAAAGTGATCAAGCCAAGAGACAGGAAGTGTTTTTAGGAGACAGAATGAATAGGAATTAACATAGGCTTGGATTTCAGTGACGTGATGGAGGTTTGACAATGGTGAAAGGCACTGGATTGAGAAGGGAGGTGTCTTAGAATAATCATTCAGTAGAGCAAACAGGACTTTTTCACTGAGCAAGATAACCTAAACAGCATCAGAATATCAACACTGCTCCTAAGCAAACTTCAGAATAAGGATCACTTCATTATTTTCATCTTGCACTAGTCTCTTCTATTTTGTTGATGCTGATAGTTGATTATCAGAAGTCAAAAGCACTGAACTTATTTCCTGCCAGTGAAAGTGTATTTCCTACACTTTTCTCCAGCAGAAAGTCAGTTTAATAAAGGTAAATAATTTTTCTATCTTGTTTTCTTCACTATCCTCAACCTCTGAACCAAAGCCTGCCTTAAAGCAAGTACTCAATAAACATCTGTCGAAGAAAAGACTCCTTGAATGTGTCCTCAGTTACTTCGCATTCTTTCTTTCTCTCGTGTAAAAAGGGAAGTGAGACAGTAAGACAACTCACTAAAATTGGGTTTCTTTTATGTAAACATAACTAATTTTTTGTATGTTTTTTGTACTCTGCAACTTTACTGAATTTATTTATTCTAATGGTTTTGTTTGTCTTAATCTTTAGGGTTTTTTATATGTAATATTATGTCATCTGCAAATCAGGGACAATTTTACTTCTTCCTTTTCAGTTTGGATACTTTTTTTTTCCCTTGCCTAGCTGCTCTGGCTAGTACTTCCAGTACCATGTTGAATACTGACAGTGAGAGTAGGCATCCTTGCCTTGTTCCTGATCTTAGAGAAAAAGCTTTCAGAACATACAAGGGGGAAAGGTAGTCTTCAACAAATGGTCCTGGGAAATTTGAATATCCACATACAAAGAATGAAATTAGAAAAAAAAATTTAAAAAGAATGAAAAAAGAATAAAATCGGACCCTTATTTTACTCCATATACAAAAGTCAACTCAAAATGGATTAGACTTAAATACAAAATCCAGAACAATAAAACTCCTAAAAGAAAACAGCATATGGAAGAATCTTCATGGTATTCGATCTGGCAATGGATGGCATGGATATGACACCAAAGCACAGAAAACAAAAGAAAATGGACAAGTGGGATTATATCAAACAAAAATTTTGGCCCTTCAAGGATTCAGTCTCCAAACTATATAAGACATTCCTACAACTTGATAGCAAGGAAAAAGGAAAAGAAAAGAATAACCTGATTAAAAAATGGGCTAAGGACTAGAATAAACATTTCTCCACAAAGAAGACATGCAAACATCCATCAGGTATATGGAAAAATATTGACCTCACTAATCATCAGGGAATTATTAATCAAAACCACAATGAGATATCACCTCACGGCTATAAGAATGGCTATCAATAATTTAAAAAAATCAAAGGACGGTAAGTATTGGTTAGGATGTGGAGAAGTTGGAACCTTTGCACTCTGTGGTAGAATATAAAATGGTGCAGCTGCTATAGAAAACAATATAGAGGTTCCTGAAAAAGTTAGAACTACCATATGATCTAACAATCCCATTTCTGGGCATTTATCTAAAATAACTGAAATCAGGATCTCTAGAGATATTAACCCTTCTGTGTTCATTGCAGCACTATTCACAATAGT
>NC_048221.1:117016970-117058733 GCF_002007445.2 Ailuropoda melanoleuca
AAGTGAGTGTTGCATTGAGATTGAACGTGTGCTCCAGTTCAGGGAGGCAGATAATAGAGCATTTAGTAATAAAGGAGAATTAAAATAGAGAAGTAGTATGAATTTATGAAACAGCATAAAAGAGTATAGGAAATAAAACTGAATAGGCAGGAGTGGCAGAAATACACTGAGCACTCATGGAAATTTTATATATATAGAAACAGATAGCCTGGAGAAGACCCTGAAAGTATGGCAGAGATTTTGAATTGTGGAAAACTGATCTGCTGGGAGGTTTTGAGATGAGATCTGATGTTATAAGAGTAGCATTTAAGGAAGCTGGATGTGCAGAGGCCAGCGGGCCTTTGCAGGACTCTCACTCTGAGATGGGTGTGCTGACCCTAGAACTGAGAGGAAAGTATGGAAAAACAATTAACATTGTGATGTGGTGATAGATATTAACAAGACCATCACAAAGAAGGCAGAGGGCAAGGTGATGCCAAGATTTTGTACCTGGCTGTCTGGAATTATGAACTTCCCTCAGAAGAAAGGAAGGTAGGGAAAGTGAACTAGTCTGCATACATTCTGCGCTGATTGAACACAAACTTGCACATCCAGACATCCCTCCATCATTTTGAAGTCATATGACCACAGCCCCTGTGAGAGGATAAGGCTAGTGGAGGATGGGGTGTGAATGACTCTAGGACAGAGTTTACCAGGAAGGGACACTGGAGCAACACAGAGTCAGACATGGTGCTAGCAAATGCTTCGTTTTAAAGGGACAGAGTGGACTGAGGGATGGTAAACCCAGATGAGTAAATGGTTTTACCTCAAAGAAAGTCATATGATTCAGAGCAGGCAGGCTCAGAACACATCTTTCTTAGTCAATAAGACAGATGCCCCCAAGTTAAAGGTGCCCCCCATACAGAGAGCTATTTTAATTCTAGGATAGTTTGTTCCTTGTGGGAAAGTGTCAAAGGCTTGAAGTATGCAATAGACCAAAGGGGGGGGGTATCCAATCAGATCAGTTTGCATCTGGTTAAATCAGAGTGAGAAGGATAGAGGAAAGAACTTCTCTTATAAGTGATGTTTTAAAATGGTATTGAATGAGTTCTCCAAATGGAGGAGCAAACAAGAGACAAAACCATGAGACTAAGCACATTCTTGGTCAAGAATGATACCCACAACTGGGTATGTTAAGAAACATAGTAAAGAATGGCTGATAATAGAAGAAAATTTCTGGGAGTATAATGTTATAGATAAAAATGACAATAGTAATTAATATATCATACACTTACTATGTGCCAGGCACTCTTCTAGAATTTTATATAAAGCTAATTATCCCAACAATGGGAAGCATTACTGTTCTAATGTTACAGGGAGGAAAATAAAAGCACAAGAAAAGCAAGCGATGCGGCAGAAGTTGCATAGCTGAAAAGTTGCAGAACCAGGGAATGAATAATGTAGCTGGAATCTATATGGAACAGAAATTGCAAAATGGAATGGCTAACAATATTACATAAAGCTCAGATGATAAGGAGAATATGTTATAATATTCCCATTTATACGAGGGCCACATTTATTAATTACATAGGGCTATTAGGTTTGTCAAATAGATCTTGAAGATGATCAAAGAAAGGGTTTCAAAGAACCAAGAACAGAAGTTAGTTTTGAAAGTGCAAGCTGGGCAAAAAAAANAAAAAAAAAAAAAAAAAAAGGCAATCAAGAAATTATGGAACTACATTGTCAATCTGTGAAGGGAAATACTTGTATACTGGACACTCCACAACTCAGTAGGCCAAACTATCAGTGAGTTGGCTACTCTGGAAATCTGCATTAAAGCCCAGGCCAAAATTGAAAACTGGCTGCTGACCCTACCTGCAGGCAGCTGATTGACTAAACTGTGGGTAAAACCAGCTTCTCCTCAAAATTAAACCCTAAGAAAGTAATATAAAATTATCCCCATGTGATAGAACCTGCTAGCTTCTAATTCATTACCTATTAATTCCTCATTCTTTACCAAAGAGACCCATTCCCTGCCCTCCGTGGAAAACCNCAAAATTAAACCCTAAGAAAGTAATATAAAATTATCCCCATGTGATAGAACCTGCTAGCTTCTAATTCATTATCTATTAATTCCTCATTCTTTACCAAAGAGACCCATTCCCTGCCCTCCATGGAAAACCTTTTTTTTTTAACTTTTAAAAATTTTTGTAAAATGCACATAACATAAATTACCATCTTAACCATTTTGAAGTGTACAGTTAACTGGCATTAAGTTCATTCATATGGTTGTGCAACCATCGTGACCACCATGTCCAGAATTCTTTTCATCTTGCATGGCTGAAACGCTATTCATTTAACAGCAACTCCCCATCCCCCTTAATCCCAGTCCCTGGCAACCGCCGTTCTGCTTTCTGTCATTATGAATTTGGCTACACTAGGTACCTCACAAAAGTGGAATCATGCAGAATTTATCTTTTTGTGACTGTCTTACTTCACTTAGCATCATGTCTTCAGTGTTCATCCATGTTGTAGCATGTGTCAGGATCGCCTTCCTTTTAAGGCTGAATAATATTTTAGTATATATATGTATACACACACAGACACAGACACACACACACACACACACACACACACACACACACACCACTTTGTTTATCCATGGACACTTGGGTTGTTTCTACCTTTTGGCTACTGCAAATAACATTGCTATCAACATGGGTGTACAAATATCTCTTTAAGATCCTGCTTTCAATTCTTTGAATACATATCCAAAAGTAGAATTGCTGGATTAGATGGTAATTCTATTTTTAATTTTGTGAGTAACTGCCATACTGTTTTCAAAGGGATCCAATTTTGTTTAAAGTTGCAATGGAGCCAGGGAGAAAAGCAGGGACATTATTAACATGAGATTTAGGGCAATGTTTACTTCTTTGGCAGAGACAGGAACATGATAATATTCTAGTTCATACATTGGGTTTAGTTCATTCATTATCATTTTATATATTTTAAATTTGTATTTTATAATATTTCAGTTTTCTCATGTGATTCATATATTCTTCTGCATACATCAAATATTATGATTTTTTTAGAAGTACTTGCTAAAAAGATACATGTATAAAGAAACAAAAAAAGGGGGGAATCCATGGAAAGCTGGAAATTCTTGGTTCTGGCTTTCCAGTAGTTTCAATTTCTTTCTTTTTTTTTTTAAGATTTTATTTATTTATTTGACAGAGAGACAGCCAGCGAGAGAGGGAACACAAGTGGGGGAGTGGGAGAGGAAGAAGCAGGCTCCTAGCAGAGGAGCCTGATGTGCGGCTTGATCCCAGAACGCCGGGATCACGCCCTGAGCCAAAGGCAGACGCTTAAGGACTGTGCCTCCCAGGCGCCCCCCAGTAGTTTCAATTTCTNCTCCTAGCAGAGGAGCCTGATGTGCGGCTTGATCCCAGAACGCCGGGATCACGCCCTGAGCCAAAGGCAGACGCTTAAGGACTGTGCCTCCCAGGCGCCCCCCAGTAGTTTCAATTTCTGAGATCTCAGTACATCTTATCTCTGTTCTTGAAGAATATGAGATTAGCTCTTAAGTTGCCTTTCTTACTCTAGTGTGAGTGACTTTATGTTCTATTTCTTGCTCTCACTTATTTATGATATTTAATCCTTTGGATATATCACTGAATTATTTCACATCGTTGTTCAAGAGAGAGATCTAAAATTTTACCGAGTTGTCCTTAGATTTTGCTATTGAGGTTATGCTCCTCTCCTAGAAGAAATTAGCATGTTCCTTGGAAGAGTTTGGGAAAGTATATTTGGAGAAATCAGTGAAGGCCTTTAGATGTGGTAATAAATTTATAAATTTTAATTATAGATTCAAATTATTTAATAGATATAGACTATTTGTAGTTTCTATTTCTTTTGACATATTTGATGTTACCTTTTTTCTTAAAGCAATTTTTCCATTCAGTATAATTTGTTGACTTTTTTGAATATAAAGCTATACATTATTTCTCATTTTTTTTTCAACGTTGGGAAAATCTGTGGTGATGGTCACATTTTTTTAATACTGGCAAACTTGGTTTTGCTATTTTTTTCTTGAGTATTGATTTTTTTGGTGGAATTTATCAGTTTTATTATTGCTTTTATAAGACTTTTCCTTCATTAGAATTTGCATGGAATATTCTTCCGTTCTTTCACTTTCATGTTTTCAGCATCCTTGTATTTAATGTTTCTTATAAGCAGCGTATAGTTTTTAAAATTTGTATCTAACCAGATTGTATTTCATTTCACTTGCAGTTATAGCTAATGTAACTAAAATGTAGTTTATATTTTTAATCTTACTATTTTAAGCATCTGCTTTCTTTTCCTTTCTCTTTATTCTTTTCTTTTTTGATTTTTTAACTAATCAAAAAGATTTCTCCAGTCTTCCTTCTATAACCTTCTAAGAAATATATTCTTTACTATTTATTTAGTGGTTTCCAAGAAATCACAATATACAGCACTGATGTATTAAATTAGGATTTTTGCTATTTCTCATATAGTGAGAAGGCCATAAAAATTTTAACTCTGCCACCTACCTGCTTTGTGTACTACTGCTGTCAGTAATTTTTATATTTAAGTGATTTTTATTAGAGTTGTAAATAGTCAGTAATCATTTAGAGTTACCCATATATTTGCTTTTTCTAGTGCTCTTTATTCTTCCCAGCTATAAACTGACCTTTTACCGATGTTACCGATGCTGGGAAGACAGTTCAGTTCCAGCCCCTTTGTCATAGCCAAGAGTAGCACTGTTGTAGTGAGGGGGTGGTTTTTACATACACCTTCTATCAAAGGAGTGAAATCCCTCAGGTTTACTAGCTTGTGAACATTTTTAATTATAAACGGGAGTCTAATTTTATCACTGTTTGGGGCATCTATTGGAATGCTCAAAGGGTGTTCTCTAATCTCTATTCTGCTCAGGTACAAACTTGGACTCAGAGCTTCCCTAGTATTAAACCAGTTACACTTTTAGGATACTACTGAATTATCATATAGTATCTTTTTCTTTACATGGCTAATTTCATATTTTTCTTTAAAAAGTATATCCATATGCATGAATGAAATCAACTGGTAATTTTCCTTCCCACTTCTGGCATAGTTATTGTCAAGCAGTGGTAGTATTGTTGTCATTATCAAACGCTGAAACCTACTGTTTGTTTCCATTCCGTGATGTACTTGCCTTCCCCTACCTGAATGAAATGGGATCTTTAAAATAATTTAACTTCCTCATTTCCTTTCTTTGTTTCCCTCAACCTTTGATGAAAAATTTGGATTTTTTTTTAAATACCTCTCTGGCCTCCAAACTCCAATCCTAGTTCTAGCTAAGGTGGATTAGTACTTATTGGAAATTTCCTTATAATACATGCCTCGTATAAGTGTCTTTTCTATTAATACAGTGCTACTAATTTTCAGAAATTGCTAGCAGTTGGCAGAGGGGGCTTGAACGTAGGCCCAACTGACTCCCACACTTGGATTCTTCCCAGTATCCAACGGCTTCTATACAATAAGGATAGTAAGATTTATGTCACAGAGTTCTTTCGAAGATTTATTAAGATGGAGCACATGAAATATCTGTCTCATGGTCATAAATTAAAAATTTCAAAGCAGCTCTGGGAGTTAAGTGGTCTGATTAGACACGTGGAGAAATAAGGCTCCATGAGGTTAAGATATTTCCTCAAAGACACAGAGTCAACATGTAGAGCTCAGATTCAAATACACACCTGCCTGACTCTAAAAGGAGGTCCTCAACCACAGTGTGCTGCATTTTCATTTGGTTTACAGGGCTTGGTCCAGGTCTTGTCACCCAGTAGGCCTAAAGTAAATGAGGATAGCCTAAATGGTCCAGTGGTCTCTGTGTTAGGGCATAATGAAAGAAAATAAGACATAACTTCAAACCATTTGGATTGAAGAAAGATTAATTGTGGGGTTTTAACAAATAAGTAGATGTCAGTTTCTTCATCTATAAAGTTTTTCTGTAAAGTCCAAATATTCCTTGAAATTTCTTCCTTATACTTGTCATTCTCTGTATTCTTTTCTACAAAAAAAGGACAGTAGTATTTAGCACATGCAGTAGTATAATAATTTAAAAGGGTTATAAAAAGGAAAACACATGGCACAGCTTCTAGGCCATAGAAGATTTCCTTTTTTAAAAAAAATATTTGTTTATTTGAGAGTGAGAGTGAGCATGAGTTGGGGGCGGGCAGAGGGGCAGGCAGACTCCCCGCTGAGCATGGAACCCCACATGGAGCTTGATCCCAGGACCCTGAGATCATGACCTGAGCCAAAGTCAGATGCTTAACCGACTGAGCCACTTAGGGTGCCCCAGCCATAGAAATTTTCTTAATGAATGTTCTTGTTTGTCCCTGAGGAATCAAGGGGCATCGTGAGGGTATTGAAAGCCTGAGAAGCAATGCCTTCACCTAAGATTATCTTGGGACTAGGGAGAGTGTGCTAGGGAGAGGCACACTCTGATGAGTGCTTGTGGCAGGGGAGGGAGTTGGGGCGAAATAGTATCCTCAGCTTTGTGATCTTCAGCTCCTATGATGTATACTCATACTGTCCTAAGACAATTAAATTTATATATATATATATATATATATATATATATGTATATATATATGAGGTATATTTATCATGTATTATATATAACTTAATTAAACTATTATATATATAAATATGTATGTGTTTATATTTTATAGAAACATGAAAAATTTCAGCCTGATGAAATTCTAAAGCATGTTTAGAAAAAAGCCCCTGGCTATGTACACCTGTATATTACATTCCAACAAAGTCAGCAGTCATCCCCTTGAAAACACAGTGCTCAAATGAACTGTTCCCTTTATCTGGTCTCATAAAGCTAACTCTAAGTTGAAAAGTAGGTATCATTAGCCCCAAAACAAACAATGTATGTTGGCAGCTCTTTCTCCATATATCATTCTTCCTGATTTATTTGATCTGAAGGACAGTCCAAGTTCCCTGGGAAATATCCATAGCAAAACTAGAGAAGTATTGTTTTCTAGGGCTTCAGACACCCTAAACCCTCAGTTCCACTTCTTAATAGAAACAAGCTTACAAGCACAGGTCAAATGCTTTTTCAAATCAGAGAAGGCAAGAGATCAAGACAGTCCTTGGAAACAATAGCATTATACCTGCACTTAAAATCCAAAATCTTCTGTGAAATTGCACACACACTGGTGAGAAAAAGGATGCCTTCCTCTCCCTGCCTCGCCCCCTGTCCTCCTGCCTTTCCATTCTCAAATTGCTGAATCCAGGAGAAATCTTTTTAGTTTTTCACAGGAGCTGTTGTGGCTTCCTTATTTTTGTTTGCTGGGAATCCATTCCATTCAGAATCCACTGAAGAATATTCCCCTAGCTGCTATTATCCCTCTTCCTGCATTATTTTTCCACATAGCACTTTTATAATTATCTAACATACTGTGGCATTACTGTCTCTCCTGCTAGAATGTAAACTATGCAAGAGTAGTGATGGTTTGGTCTTTCTTTAGTTGTTGTTCTTTGATATCCAGCATCTGGAAAAGTGCCAATGCATAATAGGTTCTTTAAAAATTTGAATGAATAGATAAATGCATATTTTATATGTGAAGAGGCTTTCACTCTCTGCTTAGTGTGGAGAAACTAGCAGCTGACATCAAAATGTTTGTTTCCTTCTTTTTAATTTGTTGCATATGTTTATGTTTAATTTGTGAAAAAAATTACATGGTTCTCATTTTATGAATGCATTCAGCCATTCATTTGGTAAACCGAGCACCACTGGGCAATAATCATCCTCTCATATGGCTCTTCTGCTGTCTTCACAAAAAGTTGAGTAAGAAACAAATTCAAATATTATAGAAAAACATAGTCCCCTCTAGTTAAGATCCGGATGTACCACGTGGGAAGTCCAGCTAAGTAGCATCCCTTGGTGGATGTCATTTTGGCAAGGGTTGTTTCTTAGGATGCAGCGTGGGGCACAGGCCTGCTTCGTGGTCATCTGCTCAGTTAGTAGGGGACCATCTGGCCAGTTACAGCCACTGGGTTATAAGCATAAATGTTACTAGTCAGCTTCCTGGAACTTTCCTTAGGAGACATCTGGAGTTTATCTTTTGTCCTTTCTTAGTCTGTTCTCTCCTTCAGTCCTGCTCCCTGGCAGGTAACGCCACCTGGCACATGAGGACAACAACTATACCTGGAGATAATAGAGAGCTGCTGATGACCAGAGCCTGGAGCTCTGAGGATGATTCGAGCACATTCTTCATCCTAGTTCTGTGAACTACATAGTACTAGAACTTGACAGTAAAAAAGAAATAAACCTGTATCTTGTTTAAAACTTTATCACTTGAGGATTTTGTAATAACCATAAACAAAATTATTCCTAACAAATACAGATTCAAATCCAAGCTCTGTCATTTGTTAACTTTATGAACATGCACATAAATTTAACATATGGCCCTTAGTCTTCTCGTCTTTCGAATAAAAATGGAATACCCAATATACAGGTTTATCATGAGGATTAAATAAGATACCTGATTTTAAAAAGCATTTAGCATTGTGTCTGATGCCAAGTAATTAGTCAGTAAAAATAGCTGTTATTTCTATTGTGGACATAAATATCCCTATATCACACGGCTTGAATAAAACCTCAGGGGATTTTTTAAAAGGTTTCTAGTAAAATATATATTATTATTTTGCTTTTAAAGCATGTGTGCTATCTTTATATCTTAGAGGATCATAGTATCCATTTTATTGGAAGAAGATTTAAATTTTCTGTATCTCATAGCAGAAGTGACTTTCTCTGGCAAGTTACCAATCTTCTGCACACAAGTCTGATGATCAAGAAGTTAACCAAATATCTTAAACCAATGCAGTTATTTTAGTTTGTGCACATTAAAGCACACATGCATCTCTTGAAATCCAGTGTCTCTAGCATATGATAGTGAGGGACATAGCATTGATTGTTTATTATAACTACAACGTTCCAAAACAAAATAGAGTAAGTTAGGCATATTATCAGAGCGTTGAAAATATGGCTAGAAAATAAAGATAAGACCAAACAGGGAAAGTTAACATGGAGGCCATGAGATTCAATTCAAGAACTGGTGTTGGGCAGCAGATGTGTTTCCAAGTTTCCTAGCAGACAAATTATAATGGGAAACCATACCAGTCCATGAGAAAAAGTATATGTTTCTCTGGAGAAAAAAAAAAGTTCTATCACATAAGAAATTTATTTCACACTAAGAATTAAAAAAAAAATCTTCCCTCTAGAAAGTTAGGATGTTGTGAGCTATCACCAGTCTCAGAAGAGTAAAGAATTAGGACTCAACTTGGGGGGCACCTGGGTGGTACAGTTGGTTAAGCCTCCTTCCACTCAGCTGGTGATCTCGGAGTTGCGAGATTGAGCCCTGTGTGGGGCTCCCTGCTCTATACAGAGTCTGCTTGGGACTCTATCTCCCTCCGCTCCTCCCCCCCACCTCAAATCAATCAATCAATCAATCAATCTTAAAAAAATAATTAGGACTTAACTTGGGTTCTCTTTATCACCCCACACTACTAAGTAATCTCAGCTATCCCTGTAGAAAACCTTTTTTTTCCCTTTTAACTAGTGAAAGCTTTTATAGATATGTGTACTCCAGGGGATGTTTATGTGGGGTGTTTGAATGCGAGTGCGTGTGCGTGTGTGTGTGTGCCCTCGTGCACATGCATGTGTGTAGTATGAAAAGTAACATGTAGGGGAATTTTAGTTCCATTAGATGATGTCACATGTGTTGAGAATCCCCTTGCCAATACTGCTTCTGAACACACACACATATTACACCCTAACACTAAAAGCAAACGAACAAACCCAGTCAGAAAATTGAATTCAGGATAATCACAAATTTTAATTTTACATTACACTTAACATATAAGAATTGAACCTTCCTCATCCCCAAGACATAGGCAATATAGTCAGTGAAACTATCGGTAAATAGCTAAAGTAATCCAAGCTTCAAGATTCTGACTAAATTCAGGTAAATAGAAATTTGGAAGTTGCATTAATTTAAAAAGCTCATATGGGTTCTTTACAGATTGGGGAATATTTGAATATATATTATTTATTAATGTTCATCCATGCTACATGAAAATGGCATACACAGGAGGACAGCTTATTTCCAAAAGTTATTTTTAACAAGGTGGTTAACAGTCCTAAAGGAAACTGAACTCAGTTCTTCTATTTGAATTAGAATTACATATTATAGTTATTTGGACCTTTGTTTTTCTTTTGGGACTTATTAAAATGCTTGGGATAAAATATATATGTCAATTCCTATATTCTTACGTTCAAAACTGGAAAACCAATTGGTTAGGGAAGTGCTTCTTTTCATCACACTCAAAGGGAAGAGACACTCCACAAACCAGCATAAAATAATAAATCTGCTGCAAATCTTCTCTATTTACTCTCCTCCATCAGGAATTTGGAAAAGCTTTCCAGTGTCTTCTCCATTTGGTTTTGACATGAGAAGCCAAAAAAAAAGTTTCTTGGGGAGATGTCGCAGAAATAAATCCAGAAACTTCTATTTACCTCATAAGGAAAACACACGCACCACACATACACAAACACACGCGCACACAC
This sequence comes from Ailuropoda melanoleuca, assembly GCF_002007445.2. NCBI lineage: Eukaryota > Metazoa > Chordata > Mammalia > Carnivora > Ursidae > Ailuropoda > Ailuropoda melanoleuca. The sequence goes on from NC_048221.1 coordinate 117,027,589, forward strand.
AGTAGATAAGAGAAGGGAGCCTTTTCTCCTAGAGATTGTCACCTTCGTCAGTATTGGGTAAACCTAAAAATTTAAGTTTCCAATGAACTTTCTGTTTTAAAGTATCTGGCCATCTGCTGAAAGACACAGGAAGCCATCTTTCCATATATATAATTGAAGGACTTATCATTTGCTGACCTCTTTAAATTCTGAAATTTCTCAAGAGATACTAAAGACACTGAAGCTTTCAGGCAATCTTTATGTTTTATAAGTGTTATGTTGGCTCATCTTTACCTTTACACTGAATCACAGCTCAAGACGCACTGGCAGTGAAGTTCTGGAAGAATTTAGATCTTTCCCGGCATCCAAAGATCGCGTACAAGATCATACATCTAAGTACAAGCAGCCAGAATTGTGCCTGCATGTTCTTCTGTAGTTTTGATACAAGGCCACCTGGCCATTTTTTAAAAAATGAAACAAAATATGTTTGTCTATTGTCCTTTGGAGTTCTGCCTCTACCAGAGTGCTTGGCTGGCCAGCAGAAGATTTGAATCTATGATGGCATATTCAACTCTGGGAGTGTATATTTCTCCATGCATTCCAGCCCAAGTGTTTAGTATAAGGGACTGGTGTGCTGCTGGAAAAAAACGAGATCATGGCACCCAGAGCAGCATCTCCTAAAATGGAGTGTGGTCAGTCCTCCTTCATGTATGGGTGATTGCGTGAGAATGTTCTTAGCCCAAATTCTAACAAGCTAAGACCACTGAACACCATGGATATACTCGAAGCACAAACAGAGAAAGAAGTGTGATAATCTAATGAATGGAGATCTAATTTCAAACCCATATACAAGTAATTATTAGCTGTGAAATTTTAGCCAAAGCATGATTTCTCTCAGTACAATTTTTCTTCATCTATTAAATGGGTGAAATGTCACTTGCCTTATTGGTGTATCTCAGCTGAAGACAAATATTATTTATCTTTTTAAAAGATTTTATTTATTTGAGAGAGAGAAAGAGAGAGTGCAAGTGGGAGAAGAGGCAGAGCGGGAGGGAGAGAATCACAGGCAGACTCCACGCAGAGCCACCCAGGCACCCAAAGGACAAATAATATTTAAAATTGTGTAATATGAGCACCTGGGTGGCTCAACTGGTTAAGTGTCTGCCTTTGTCTCAGGTCACGATGCCAGGGTTCTGGGATCAAGTCCCACATCAGGCTCCCCGCTCAGTGGGGAGCCTGCTTCTCCCTCTCCCTTTGCCTCTCCCTCCTGCTTGTGCTTCCTCTCACTCTCTCTCAAATAAATAAGTAAAAATCTTTTAAAAAAATAAAAAATTAAGTAAAATTGGGTAACATATGGCCCAAGACTATAGCTATTATAGAGATGATATAGCCTGTTATTTTGGACATGGTGAGTACTCTGTAAACATTTGCTAACTTAAGTGGGAGGACGGGTGTCACCTAAAGCCTGAAGTTAAAGCACTGTATCAATGTGCTGCCTTGACATCTGGTAAATGTAAGGGGGCTACAAATGACCTCATGACAAGTTCCCCTCCCTACTCTGTGGATAAGGTCCCCTAGCCAAGCAACCCTCCTCTCATGGGGAACTGGGATGGTTCCCGCTTGTCTCTGAGTGGCAGGTTTCAGTTCATTGCCAGCCCTTTGAATTATTCAAACAAGCTAATTCCATCTCCTGTGGGGCTCAAGAGTCACCTCACCCTCTTCATACCACAAAGCCTGCCTCCCACAGTGTTTGTTCACTTTGTTCCCACGTGCAACCCCATGTGGCCCTGCACGGTGTGTGGTAGCCTCTTTTCCAGAATGAGTGTATATGTGATTAATAAATTAGGGATTAGTAGCAATTATGGTGATTAACAGTTGGTGTTGTGTGTGTGACCATGGCCATCCCCATAGCCATAGCATGGGAATCCCTCCCTTATCAACGGGGTGAGTAGGAAGTGATTTTAAAAATGGGTGGATAAAAGAAAGTGAGGAAATAGGGAGAAAAAGAAGGAAAAGCAGGAGAGTGCAAATAATGGGAGGCAAAATAGAGTTAGACTCTAGGTGGAGTGGTATTAAATGGCCAGCCAAAAGTGACTCAGAAGTCGCCTCATCTGGAATATCTGGCATATTCAAATGAAAAGGGACGGGGACCTAATAATATTTTTCAACATAAGTCTGTGTATAGATTGATAGGAGCGTTTTCTCAAATACAAAATTGAAAATTGGCAATTTGGTTTCTTCATAGATGAAAAGAAATAGAAGTAAGGTCTTGCATGCATTTATTTTAAGACAGATTTCGTAAGATCAGCAATATAACTGGTGTCACTTGGTGTATCAGTGTGGGTTGAGGAATGTGGGCAGAGAGCCTGGTTCTCATGAAGAAATCTCACTTCTCTGGAGGCTGACATTTAGCGATTTTGTATTAGTTATGTCTTCTTTGAATTGCTCGGAGGACAGGAGGGCTTCATAAATACAAACTTAATTAAATGTGAAGACTTGGTGGTGGATTTGAGATGAAGAGGTGGGGGAGCTGACATTGCCACGTTCGTCAAAGAATCAGTATGGTTAAATAAATGGGAAAGTCATGATAAATCCCCTGCTAAAGTTCACTCTCTGTTTTGGGAAGGTGCTACATATAATTAAAGTACTTATGAAACAGTCCTCTCTTTCTCTACAGGGAATAATCAGGACAGGAGCAGCAGAATTTTCTTTACTCTAGCTTCCTTAGAACTGAATTAAAATAAATAACTTTTGACTTATAAAATTTTAGATTATCACATTAAAAGTAACTGTCCTGTGAGTCAAAACCCCTTGCATTTATATCCCTAATCTGCCATTATGCCAGGATATGACCATGGGCAAGTAGCAATCTCCTTCATGTAACTGAAGAAATAGGCAGCTTGTGGGAGGTCACTGAATCACCTTTAACCCAAATGTGCAATCACATCTCTGTAGTTATTTTTCTGCTTTAAATCATGTCTATGTATGTATTCATCAGTATCATCCAGAACATCCAATGCTCAATAAGTATTCCTTCTTTTTCCTTCCTACCATTAGTTCCTTCCTTAAAGGATTCGAGGAAGAACAAATATTGAGGTGCCCTAGTTAGAAAGGATCACCCTATTCTCCCCATACTAATCCCTTTCTCATTCTTCAAGTTTCCCCAGGATATGGGATTTTCATCCTCATTTCAGGAGGTCAGAGATCCTACTTCTGTAAGTGACATCTCATCAGTATTGATCTGGGCTGTAGAGTGACAGTGCTGGATGCTGGCCTGATCTTTTAACTGTTTATATGCTGTGAGTTAAGTTTAAGGGAAGCATTACCCAATCTCATTCCACTGCTATTTGATTGCTTATACACTAATTTTTTGTTTTTGTTTTTAGTCTAAAGAGATATTACTAAAACAGCCCAAGAGAAAGCAAGGCTTTGTGAGGAAACAGAAAGTAAGCCAAGTGAGTTTTTATTATAAACATCAATTGTGTGTGTGTGTGTGTGTGTGTGTGTGCACGTATGCACGTTCGTCTACCTGTATTGGGGTAGGGCTGAGTGTGGTCTTGAAATGAAAGAAGGGATAGAGAAAGTAGGATGGAAAGGCATCAAAAGTCATACCAGTTACAATGCTGTTTTGCAGAGGAAGAGCTCTGGTTTTGAATTTTTTTGTGTGTAGTTTGTCTATGCATTCTCCAGTGATTATATCAACACTCTTAGCATTCTCTCTGTGTCTGACTGTTCCTTGTCCTTACCAGAAACATCCAGCAGCATATACTTCAGTGCTTAATTGTTTATGAATGTGGTTGAAATCTGTTAAAAACAAAACAGTAACAAGAACAATGCATAACACACCTGCACTGCTGCCCAACTGAAAACCAGTTCCCAGTCTGTTCGAAACAGTTCTACTTGGTTCTTTGGACTCTTTCATGTATAGGAAAGATCCAGATACTCTCTTTTCCCCTCTGTGTTACAGACTTTAGAGAAACCAGAAATTAGCAAGAGCCTAATGTTAAGTGGCCCTAACATAAGCTTATGATAGGGATCGAAAGGAAAATGAAAGCTGGGTGGGAAGCGCAGAAATAGAGACAATCTTTTTTTTTATCTTTCTTTATTTTGCTATTGAACAAAAAGAAAATAGAATTTCTTTGAGAATAGTATTTTTTTGATTGACCAAAGTTTCTTGAATTTGCATGTAACTATAGTGGAACAGGGATTTTGTATTCTTTGGGAGTGTCAGGCTGGGGGAGGTGAGAGTGGAGGCCATTATTATTTGAAGCCAGATTTGGTGCTTGATAAAGATCATTTTGTTTCATTTGGTAACATATATATTAGTGTTTCCATTTTTGAAAAGGTAACTGATTCTCCTAGGGGATAACTTATACCTCCAAAGACCCATGTAGCCAAGATACTAACCTCAGATATTGGGATTCCAGAACCTGTGCTCCTCTTGCTACCCCACAAGTGCCCCATTGTAAGACACTGCAAAGTTTTTGTTTACATTACTATCCGACCCCATTAATCCATTCTGATTAGCTTACTTCCAAAAGTAGGTTTTCCTGAGCACCTGCAAAGGGATTAAGCCCTTTCCTTCTATTGCAGAGCATGAAGCTAATCTATTTTCCCTTGAACTGGATTCTTCCCCAACTGGAGACTGATTATTTAAGGATCTGGGTGGGCTTCTAAAAAAGACCAAAGTAAGAGTAGCTGACTGTGTGGTGGATGGCCTCGTTCTTAGCCTATGCCTATGCTGGGGCATCACCATTTTCATGATGCTCTTAAGTAGTCCTTGCATAGAAAAATTTTCATCTTTGTTAATGCTTCTATCAATTGAAATTACTTCTTAAATTCTATACTGAAATAGATGTATTGCACTCTAATGAGCAAAATAGAGCATAGAAAAATAAATAGGATTAGGGCTTTGCCTTCAAAGAGTTACAGTGTGGTGGAAGAGTTGTCTTGTGCACAAACCCCAAACATAATTTCCTGGAGATTCTCTTTTACATCATCTACCTCCTTATTCCTTCCCCCCAAAGTAAAACCTAACCAACCTCATAAATAATTTGTTACAATGAACCAACCTCTTTTGCAAGCTAACAATTGCTTTTTAATAAGAACTCTCCAGAGAAAATAATAACCCAAATGAATAATTCCAGAAAAAGGAAATTCAGGTAATCTAGGACATTGCTTATGGAGGTTTGGTATAGATTGCTAACAACACAGCATCCCTCAAGTGATGTCCACCTGTTTTTGTCTATGTATATGACTAACTCTGATGTGCAATATGTCCTTCTCACATGCAGTCAACTAAATTTTGATCCGGAAGACTTGACGCACTTCCTGAGTGAGACAGTGACATTATTTTAATATGCACCTTTTACATATAACTTACTGTGTTTGTTATCTTTACAAGGCGGTATTTTGGGTGGGGGGAGCAGTCTTTATGTGGCCTGAATAACGTCAGACTTTTCACATTAGTATGCAGGCTCTGGGTTAGGGAACAAGGTTGCCAGCCGACTCGAGGATGTGTTTAGAATACATGCAGTGGAAAGAGCCCTGTCTATGATTCACAGTGGTTACAATTTTTGCTTTTATTAAGCTAGAGCAATTGAAGAGGAAAGATGCCTTGCTTTTTCTTCAGGGAGGAGTGGGTGAAAGGATGCCTCATATCTTAACCCAAAACCAAAATATTGAGTATATGCAAATTTGCCCTTTTACAATATCAACCAAAATTGTTCATCTCCACACAAAGAGAAGAGAAAGGGACTCCCAAGGTCATGTTTCCTGAATACTTTATTGTACAATGACAATTCAATGACCTTTTTGAAATACAGGTGCAATAAGATCAACCTGATTTATTTAGTCACTGGTAATGTTATCATGGTGACACATACAAATCAATAAATAAAAAAAATTAGATACTAATTCAACTACTTAAAATAAACTATCATCTCCATTTTAGTAAACTTCACATGAATATCTGAATAATCTGGTTTTCTTTCAATCCTTCCTTAGAAGTTAATAATTAAAATCCGATTATCTTCTGAAAACAAAATCATAAGATGAGGAAAACAGATGTCTTCATGTTTGCTTTAGAAAGTTAGTAATTTGGGAGGCACTTTAAGGATAAAGGGAAAAGGAATATGCTATATAGAAAAGTGAATATTCCTGTGAATATTTTGAGAAAATTGGAAATATATAAAATATGTATAATAGACTAAGATATAGTTGAACTTAGATATAGTTGAACTATAACTCTGAGCAAATGTCAGGGTAAATATTTTTTTAATTACCTTAATAAAGCTTTCAGAAACAAGAATATTTGTGCCACAAACATAGCCTTTAAATATTAAAATTAGCATTTACGTATAGTGAGTTTTTGGGAATGTTTACCTTTTGAGAGGGTATCTGGAATCTCTGGTTCAGAAATCACTCAAAACTCAAAAGTCTGTAGCAAAGAGAGAGCAACTCCTGAAAATGTGTGTCAGAATTTTTTCCTTGATTATAAGAACGGTAATATCCATTTTGGTCCATTTATGTATAGATATAATTAAATATATTTCCTTCAACTAAAGATGGCCACTATTAATAGTTTAATTGTATCTTTTAAGATCTTTGAACACAGTTATGATATAGAAAACATAACGTATTTTTATCTAAATGTAAATAAATAGGTATTTCTTTATAAACAAAGGTTGTAGAGAGATCTCAAATTATGTTTTCTGTAAAGAACTCAAGAACAAAAACTCACCCTCCATTTTGGTTTAGACTCAAGCAGTGTCTTTGATCCTGGTCACCAAAAGCTTAGAGGAAACCATTACTGTGTCTGAATTTTTTTAATAAGTAGAAATGAAAGATTTGACGAAACAAAGAAAGGGGGATAAATCCAAAAGCATGACATAATAATATAAATCCTTATAGTAAAGGGACTGTTTTGGTTTGCAGTTCAGCTCTCAGAAACTGCTTAAAAACTATTCAACACAATAAAATAAAAAGCAATCTCACCCCCTGCTTCTTATAAATGGGAGGTGCACTTCAGTGGATGCATCTGCCATGTATTGTGACAGAAAATTTCTCAAATATAACTTAATTGAATCCTCAAACAACCCACATAAATTATCACTCCTAATATTAACACTGCCGCTCAATAGCTAATAATAATAAGAAGGAGAACAACCATTTTAGTACCTGCCATTCAAGAACTAAATCAGGTACTTACTATGTGTTCGAAATGTATTATCTGATTTAAATTTTAATCTCAAAACAGTATCATGGAAATATTTACTGTTTTACAGAGAACTGAGTCTTTGAAAGATTAAATAATTTGTCTAAGGTCAAACAGCCATTAGGTGGAATTGTCAGGATTCAAACTCTGTCTGGTATCAACATCTGTATTTTTTCCTTCAAAGCATCGTGGTGCATAAGTGTCCTGAAATGCAACAGAGTAGGCAGGCTTTCGACATGATATGAGACTTCTGCCTGGAAAATAAAGATCAATATACCTACCTGAAACCCCACTCTCCTAGCACAATCTCTTTTGTTGTTTTCTTGGCTCAGAAACCTCTAATTTTAGTAAAATTACTTTAGAACATGAAAAATCTTAACAAGCAACACTTATGGTTGTAGAGGACCAGAGGACTGTAATTGACTGAAAGACAAAACCTAGTCCCCTTGAAATGGAACCAGCAAAGGGTGTTAAAAATCCATGGGAGATTAAAGAACGTTGAGATACCACTACACACCTCCTGGAATAGCCAAAATCCAGAACACTGGCAACACCAAATGCTGGCAAGAATATAGAACAACAGGATCTCTCATTTGCTGCTGGTGGGAGTACAAAATGGTATCACCGTGGTTTCTTATGCAAAACCAAAGGTACTCTTACCGTCTCATCTAGCAGTCCCACTCCTTGGTATTTATCCAGAGGAGCTGGAAACTTACATCCACACAAAACCCTGCACATGGATGTTTACAGCAGATTGATTCATAATTGCCAAAACTTGGAAGCAACCAGCATGTCCTTCATTCGATGAATGGATAAAAAAACCATGGCATATCCAGATATTATTCTGTTCTAAAAAAGAAATGAGCTATCAAGCCATAAAAAGACAAACATGAAGGAAATATAAAGATGTATTACTAAATGAAGGAAGCCAATATGAAAAGTCTACGTACCATATGATTCCAACCATTATAACAGTCTCATAAAGGTGAAAGTACGAAGACAGTGAAAAGAGCACGTGGCCATGAGTTGGGATGGAGGAGGGATGAAAAGAAAGGCACGTGTATGCCAGAAAAGAGGAAGAGGTCAGGAAGGCACTTGTCCACTCTGCCTTGTCTTCATCGTGTGTGTATGTGCAGGTAGATGAAGCAAAATATAGACTATGAGCATTATTTAGCTATACAAAATTTGCCCAGTACATGAAATATTTATTTTGACTTGAGAATTTTCCAAGAGGCCATTTGCATGAATCTCATGTATTGGTTAATCATTCAATCATCTCTTTCCTACTTTGCCTGTGTGAGCACAGTCTGCAGCACGGGGATTGATGCACCACTCTAAAAACAGCCAGTAATAAGAAACCACTGTGGGAGATTCTTTTATAGGGTTGTTCATGCTTACAAAGGCACCAGCAGAGGTGGAATTTTTGTTGTTGTTGATGTTTTTATTTCTAAGTTAACATCTTTCTTTTCTTGCCGTCACATTTTTGTCAGTCTTACAATTCCCTGTATCTGCCAACATTTGGCTGCATTAAGTAAATTTATTGTTTTCCCTGCTATTCATTTTCTTGTTGACTTCCTTGATATTTCCAGACAAAAATGTTATTTTTTCCTCAAAAAATTATACTAATGGGTTTCTCCTCTGTTGATTCTAAAGATAGGTGCTATACATTGACCCTCAAACTTAACAGAACTGTATACATCAGTGATTTTAAAAGTTAGTCTCACATTAAAGCTTCTGTACATTTGCTTTTCTCTGAGTAATGTTGAGTGTATGTATGTAGAACATGAAAAATCTGTCTATCCATCTATCTGCGATGGCGAATTTTATGTGTCAACTTGACTGGACTAAGGAATGCTCAGATAGCTGGTAAAACATTGTTTCTGGGTGTGTCTGTGAGAGTATTTTTGGAAGAGATTAGCACCAGTGGCCTTCTGGTCTTCGGCTTCAGATTTGGGCTGAATTATATTACTGACTTTCTTTGTTCTCCAGCTTTCAGAGGCAGATTATAGGACTTCTCTGCTTTCATAAGCATGTGAGCCAGTTCCTATAATAAATCTCTTCATAGATATCTACATATATCCTATTGGTTCTGTTTTTCTGGAGAACTCTGACTGATACACTATCTCCATATTTATATCCACAAACATATTATCTCATATACATGTAAATATATGCATATATAGTATATATAATATATGTTACAATAACTATGTTGGAAATTAAAAATAAAAGTTTCAGTGAGATTTTGTATGCAAAGCCCAAATGAAATATTAGGTAATTATTTTTAGTGAAGCACCTAGTATAAAATAGTATGTCTATTTTACTATAAAATAGTGTATCTATTCTAGAAAAGACATATGAACTTTTAAAGAATGAAAGAAACAACATCAAAAACATAATTTGAAACATAAAAGACTTGTTGTTATTGCTGTTCTGGGTTGTTTTAAACTCAGTCTCCATTAAAATAGCCTAGATGGGTATTTTAGGGTTCTTTAAAATGGAGATGGTTAAATATAAATATAAATAATTGGGGGGGAGAGATTTATCCTAAGGAATTGGCTCATGCAATTACAGAAGCAGAGCAGTGCCATGGTCTGTGTGTGGAAAGCTGGACAGTTGGTAGAGTGAATGGTATAATTTTAGTTGTCACACAAAGTCTTGATAACCAGGAGAGCCAGTGGTGTAAGTTCAGTCTGAGTACAGAAGAAGATCAATGTCCCAGCTTAACTAGTTAAGCAGGGGGTGTTCCCTCTCACTCATCCTTTTTGTTCTTTTCAGGTCTTCACTTGATTGGATCAGGTCCAACCACATTTGGGAGGGCAGTGTGCTCTGCTCAGTTTATTCAAATATTGATCTCATCCAAGAATGCCTTCACTGAGACACACTGAGAATAATGTTTGATCAAATATCTGGGCACTCTATGGTCCATTCAAGTTGACACATAAAAGTAGCTATTACAGTGGGCAAAATATTTCCAGAGTAACTAAATTTTAGGAAGAAAGAAGATAATCTAAACTATATTGTCTTGAAAGCCTGACTGTCATTATTAAATATATTTTTAATTCATTCTTGTTAAGCAGATCATCAACTGTTAATTATTTTTTTTAACCCTCAAGAACATTTTTTGTTACTTACTGCATTCTTGGTCTTAATGTGTGTGTTGGAGGGATAATTATAGGAGAAAAACAAATATGGCAATAAATCTAGCTTTCAGGGAGCCCAAAACCTAATAATGTATTTGGTAAAACATGGTTCCTGAAGCCACTTATGTCAGAGTTCCTGAGTCCTGGTTAAAATGCAGATTTCTGGCTATCAGCATAGATGGATTAGAACCAGAAAGTGGGAGGAGGTGTGCATGGAAAAGGAAGATGAACACTTTGGTTTTAGGAATCCCTGGTTTAAGTAAAGAAATTAGATAGACAAATAACTACCATATCACGTGATGGTTTATACGCTATAGTGACACAGAGGAGCAGGTGACTAACTGTTTAAAACAAGTAGACGATACCGCACGTTAAGATGCACCATGTGTGTGAAAAAAAGCTAATATCTATTGTACTGATGAACGCACTATGATTAAATCTCTCTCAAAGACTAAATGTCCCTCATTTATGCAGATTATGTGTTCAGAAGAGTCAAAGCCTTACTCTGTTCCCAGATGAAGACAAATTCACTCCTGTTTTCTTCTAGTACTTGTGTACTTTCATTTTTTTAATTTAAATCTCTAACTCATTTGGACTTGAACTTTATCTTGGCGTATGGTTTGGGGAACTAACATATTTCAGTGCTACTTAAAATTTCAAAATATCGATAACTTTCTAAATGTTCAAATTAGGAGGTTAGTTGAATTGATTCTTGTACATAGATAGACACAATAAAGCATGCTGCGGCCATAAAAATACTGAAGTTCTCTATGAACTGATATGAAGTATTTTAAACGTACAAAGTAAAAAAGAAAAAGCAAACTTCAGAAGAATAAATGTATATATGCATTTTTATGTATATACATATAACCCACATACATATATATGTATGGCTGGAGTGCAACTCAGAATTGGAAAATGTTTCACCTTAGAGGTAAATTATATCAAGCACTTATTGTACTGTTGAAGTAACTGAGACTCAGAGATACACAGTGACCTGACTGCAATCCCTTCTACAACCCAGCATAAACAGCCTTGGAATGAACTGGGAGAATGCTAGCATGAGTCCTCCTGGAGTATTAACTACAGTGTCTTTATTGTGCTGAAGTTCCAGGTGAAGGTGCTGGGCCATACAATGCCTGTTGGTGGCTGCTTAGCAAGAGAGTGACTAACCCCATGAGTTATCTCATCACATCACTTGCTTCAGAGAACAGATCAGGTCAGTGATTCTGAACAGGTAAGTGGAATGATGACTACAGGCCACTTCCCCTCCAAGCCATGAAGAACAGAATCCTCATGACAAGCCATGTTCCTCTCTAGAAGGCATTTATTATTCTGCACACTGTGTCCACTTACGAGATTTTGCTTCTTACTTGAATTCAGAGATAAAATTGGAAATTACAGAACTGTGGGAGTTGCTGAACACAGCTTTCAATTTAAAAGGAAGGTATATTGATTACTCCCTTGGATGCACATAGAAAATTATTCAGAATACATCATAAATTAGTTTTTAAAAAACCCTCAACAATACTCAACATAATGCAATTCACAAAACAAAGGTAGACCTTGTCTCATTTTTCACTCTGTAGTAAAGGAGGACAAATAGATGAAGCCTCACAAAAGATTAAGAGATAATATTAATTCACTCACTATGGATGTGATCATAGTAATTTTTCAGAACTTTTCATCCCAACATGTTTGCAGTGTCTTTCTTACTGACTCTATATTTCCAGATCCAAAACTAATTTCCCATTAAGTAAAAACATAAAATCGATGTATTGATTTTAAGGCATCTGGGTGGATAAAACTAATTTAATATGTGGAGCATGAAATTAAATCAGTAACACACTGTAAGTGTTTTTGTGCATGTGCACACATGTTTTTATGTGTGTGTTTGTGTGAGAGACAGAGGGACATGTTTCCCATGTTCTTTCCTCTTTTTCCCTCAGGGGTTATCAAACATAGAGAAGAGTGAGGGCCCAGGCATAATTACAGAAGTATTTGCATCTCTGTTACTCCATATACTTCTATAAATACATAGTTTCATTAGTGGGATTCCAGCTGCTTCTCTCTCAGAGCAGGTTTATAGACCTCAGTTCTCCTTGCTTTTTAAGCATGGTAGTGCAGGACTATAAAATGACCATGCAAGCTGAAACTGTATAAAGTTATCTCAATAATCAATGAGCAAAATTTAAAATGTCTTGTGACCTTTATAGATATTTTTCTCCAAACATCAAAAATTCTTGTACTGTTGGTTATAAATGTATGGAATTCTAAAAAATAGTAAAAGTAGTATTTATTTAGTACAATGTAATTTTAAAAATTAGTAACCTAGAGAACTCAATACCTTATTTCTTTTTTTAAAGACTTATTTATTAGAGAGCAGGGGGTGAGGAGGAACGAAGGGAGAGGGAGAGTGAGAGAGAGAGAATCTCCAGCAGACTCCCTGCTGAGCACAGGGCCTGAGGAGGGGCTTGATCCCATGGGGGCACCTGGGTGGCTCAGTAGGCTTAGCGCCCAACTCTTGGTTTTGGCTCTGGTCATGATCTCAGGGTTGTAGGCCTGAACCCCACAGCGCTCTATGCTCAGCGGGGAGTCCGCTGGAGATTCTTTTCCTCTCCCTCTGACCCTCCCCCCCAAAAATAAATCTTCTAAAAAATAAAATAAAGAAATGAACCGTCAATGATGCTTTGAATAGTGTTTGCCGCCTTGTTATACAGTTACAGTACGGAACAAGCATCTTTTCTATGATTTGGTAAATTATGTTCTTTTCTAAGTTGGGATCAACTTCATTTTTTTTTTTAAGATTTTATTTATTTATGTGACAGAGAGACAGCCAGCGAGAGAGGGGAAACAGCAGGGGAGTGGGAGAGGAAGAAGCAAGCTCCCAGCGGAGGAGCCCGATGTGGGACTCGATTCCGGAACGCCGGGATCACACCCTGAGCCGAAGGCAGACACTTAAGGACTGCGCTACCCAGGCGCCCCTGGGATCAACTTCTAACACTTTATCCTTTGTGTATTTAACATTGTAAGATATCTCTGAGGGGTTTTTACTGTAAAGTATTTTTCCAGTGTTTCTTCCCCTGGGATATTTTCATCCTTATCACAACTACGTTCCTCGTTTGTGTGGATAAGGCTGCCTTCACTAATTTCCTCCCGCTACCTCTAGAATAGGAGCAGTAAAAACATTACCAGAGCCAGCATTTCTTCTCCAAATCCACTATGTTCTATTTGAGTTTCACCTTTGGTGTTATTTTTTCATTTCTTGGTTGCATTTCCATCATTGTTGGCTGGTACCGTTTTGCAATTACCCATTTTTGTAAAAATTATATGTGGGTTTATCACTGGAAGACACAGAGGCAACCCAACTATGCATTTTATTGGGTGTGTAAACTGAATAACAAGCAAAGGGGCAGTAAATAGCTATTGACAGATCTGGAAGGAAGTGATGTGATTAGTCAATGATCATGATGTATGTCTGTCATTCATATAATGATTTGTGGACTTTAAGAGCCAGCAGTGAAGTTTGTACTCTATGTAATGACAGTTAATATATATTGGTAACCGAAATTTGGACTGTAAAGAGAGTGGTATTATTTCACTAAACTGTGGTAACTGAAATTCATGCATATTAAAACATGTAAAGCAAGGGTTTTCTATATATTTTTATGTATCAATATGCATGTATTTATGTATCCAAGTTTCTTTAAATATGACAAAATTTGTTTTAAAATAATTTAAGGCAGATGGTCCTAAAAATTAGTTTTGATCTTTAAGATTCCTTATCCATTCCCCCTTGAAAACTGTCATAACAGGTGTGGTGAGACAGCAATCTGGAACTTCAGAGCATATGACAGGAACCGCCTTTCCTGGCCAACTGCTCCTTGGCCATTATCAACATCAAATAAAGATGTTCTGCGTGAGCTAGGGCTAAGGTGTCTTTTTTTTTCCTGTAAATAAATAGATTTCAGTGGCCTATAAATCTGCAAAATTCCATTTGACTTGCTAAATTTACTTCACATAAAAATGGTGTTAAGGACCATCAATGCACATAACACAGGTGTCATTAAAATAATTAAATGTTACAATATAGCATTGAACCTCATGTTCTTAACACAGCGAAATATAATAAGATGATTGCTTGCAATTCAGTAGCATCTTCACAGGTCTCTCTAATTAATCATCAGAACAACTACAGAGTATTGGGGAAAACTCAGAGATAGGCTTTGAGATGCCCCTTGCTCAGACGTAAGGGGGTCATCGATGTACAATTTTTCAACAGTGCTGAAAATGTTGCTACTTGTTCATTGTCCTTTCATTCTTGTCCTCTTCCCCTCTGATGTCACTAAAGCATCCCTGAATCACAAAGCAATTATCTGTTAGCTAAGCTATATCAACAATAGGTGCTGATGAAAAGATCATCTGTGTCAGATAGTGGTAGCATCGGCCACTCTAGGAAAGGTGAGCCTGAGCTAGGAATTTGGGAGGAATTGAAAAGTTACAAACAGGGCTGATTCTGCTGGGAATCGGTGTAAGAGAAAAATAGAAGGGCATTGCCACTATAAGGTTGGTTTCTAGAGTCTGTGGCTGCAGATGATAGGGCTTCTAAGATCGGTAAAGGTGGTCTAATATAGAAAACAAATGCCAGTTTCAACAGATAAGTTAATACTGGTACTTTATCAATGGTGGACGCAAAATGGGAGATGAGTTTAGCACTGGTAATAGCCAGCACTGGGATCCAGAGACAGCCCTCAAAGAACACAACTGAAAACTACGTGAGGAATGGAGGAACCAGCAAGGTCACCTCAGAGCCTACCACAAAAATAAGATGTGCTTGAGAGCAACTGATACATAGTTCCCCACTTCCTAATGTTGTGGATGAGTCTTAGACTTGAACATGGAGAGAAAGCCACTAAGGAAAATAGGCTACATCTGGAGTGGGCACTGGGAGCAAATGGTAATAGCTGTCTAGTTCGCTGTAATGAAAATGGTTAAGTGGCTGTGCGCCCACTTGAGTGGAAGTGGAACTGTGCTAGATTTAGACAGAAATTGCACTCTGATTGGGAATACCCATCGTAGGCATGAGTTGTCCCACATGTAGACTATACTTCCCAATCCTGGGCTCACCCTGTAGTGGAGAATAGAAGGAAGGCTTCACTCTCAAAGTCAGCCAGTTAGGGGGTAGAAGTTAGACAAGCTTTTGTAATTAATCTTACTCAAAGATCTCACTGTCTGCCAATTCTTCCTTTGGCCTTTCTTTTCCAGTGGGGCTTTATTACTGTTTTAGTTATAAGCGGAGGACTTTAGAAATACTATGTCTGGGGCGAGTTGGAAGCTATTCCTAGGGTATGCCAAGATTACCAAAAGAACAGCATTCGTGTATAAGAAAATCCCATTTGCTTTTCTCTCTAGACTTAGAATAACAGGGTGCCAGTGCCCTGGGTGTGTTTAATTATTTATATCATGGTTATTAGTGTGTGGTTAGTGAGTCCTTATTGAAAGTTATACATGCCAGCAACCTGCAGTGAAGCTTTGTAAGACAGTGTTCTTGCTAAATTATTAAGATACAAAATGAATAATGAAGGGCATTTTAGTGGAAACTTACCTGAAAAAATAGCTGCTCAAGGTAGGAAAAGAAAAGTGAGAGAGGAGGGGTAATGAGTCATTCTGTCCTTTATGGGAAAGGAAAGCAATCTTTCTCATAAATTAGTGGATGATGGATAAATCCATAGCTGATGACACACACAAAAAAACAGCAATATTTGGGCTGTGTGCACCTCCCAGACTCGTAGCTCAGCCTCTTGATTGTCTTCCATAGCCACAAACCTTACTTTATTCAGGAATGTCTCTTGCCTTAGCCTTGCCTTATCAATGGGAAGGAAAAATATAGGCAGTTCTTGCCACAAATAAGAGGACAGATGATTTTTTTATTGACTTTTCCTTACTGACCTGTCCAGGCCTTACTGTACCTGGGTTCCTATCTTATTACTTCAGTGCAGATATGTGATTTCCAACCTTTATTACCTGTGTCTGTCTCCCTGGGTCTCTGAGTCATGTCACACCATTCCTATTGTATTAGTTTCCAGTTGCCGCAGTAATAAATTACCACAAAAAGCCGTGAAGCAACACAAATGTTTGATCTTCCTGTTCTAGAGATCAGAAGTCTAAAATGGTTTAGCAGAGCTATATTCCTTCTGGAGGTGCTGGAAGAAATCTGCTTACTTGCCCTTTTTAGCTTCCAGAGGCTCCCCATATGCCTTGGCTGTGGCCCTCCATCATTCTGGCCCCTGCCTCTATATACATCTTTCCCTCCCTCTCCCTCCATAGTCACATCATCTCCTCTGACTTGATCCTCCACCTCCTTCTTAAAAGACTCTTGTGATTACCCAAAATAATCCAGCATAATCAAAATCCTTAATTTAAGTCACATCTGTAATGCATCTTTTACCAGGAAAGACAATTTACTGACAGATTGTAGGGATTAGGATTTGGATATCTTTGAAGATCATTTTTCAGACTCCCACAGCTATGAACCTGTAGATATTGTCATTTGATACAACCTGGCCCATGTCTGAGGTCTTGTTATTTCAAGTAACCCTTATACCTGAATTTCTCTCACTTGGTATCTCATGTTTCCCACAGTTAAATTTGGTTTACTAGTTTGATCTTCTTCACTTACACTGTTAAGCTTGAGGTCCCTAAATCAAATCTTTCGGCTGATCCTTAGAGCCAACCAGTCTACTTAAAACCAAGCATCCTTCTCGGAATGAAATGTAGAGATTCTTTATCAACTCACCCTTGCTCCCTGCCATGCTCCTCATTTGTGATCTTCCACCTTCCTATAGAAAGAACATATCCCTGTACTGTAATTGTAACTCAGTCTAGGCCTTGAGCCCATTATGTTCTTTGGTGGTCCCAGAATTTACAGCCTGGACCTGGCCCATGGCGGAAAGCCTGTCTGAGACACTTTGAGTTGACATTGTAAACAAGTGGAATTTCTCAGACACTTCTGTTGCAATGTAAATCAGTTAGGCTACCAGAAAAGTAGAAGAGGGAAGGGAAGGAAAAAGAAAAAAGAAAAACCTCTGCCTTACTTGGTCTGGGTGTTTTGTTTAGTTCTTCTCCGTTTTTGTTCTTACCTGTTTTGTGCCTGTGCCTACAGCACAATAGGCACCTAACGGTGCTCTGTCAATGTTTTATTTGATATTTGTTCCTGTTGATTTCATATGATTTCACGTAAGCTAGTGACTATTAAGCTGACTGCTCGGCTACTGATGTGACTGCCGTTGGCCCCAAGTTTGTAAAATCCCCCTACAGATCTGATGTTCTGATTCACACTTGGGTTACCATTTCAAGTATTTGTCCCAAATGCCCACAAGGGGATTTCTAAATGGTAGTTTCATAGACCCACATATCGAAAAAGAATTTTTGCTCAGTTGTAAAATTAGGTGAAGTGCTTCTTCCTTGAGGAAGGGCAGCATGAACCCTTGCATGACACATCAAATTGAGGAAAAGGTTAGAAGAAAGTCTTAGGTAGAAAATACACATTCAACAGTAAAAATTAGATTTATAGGGATACCTGGGTGGCTCAGGCGATTAAGCATCTGCCTTTGGCTCAGGTCATGATCCTGGGGTCCTAGGATAGAGTCCTGCATCAGGCTCCCTGCTCAGTGGGGAGTCTGCTTCTCCCTCTGTCTGCCCTTCGCCCCCACTCATGCTCTCTTTCCCTCAAATAAATAAAATCTTAATAAAATAATAAAAATTAGATTTATAATTGTTTTCATTACACCACATAAAATGTATTCTGAAATGTTAACATTAAAGAAAGGCTTATAGTCTTACATTTATTTAAGGGGTACATGAACTACAGAAGTTGACGCACACGGTTCCATCTAGAATTTTGCCTCTCTTATGTAAACTCAAACGCAACTTTCTTTTTTTTTTTTAGATGAATTTCTTAATTATTTTTTTCTATTTAGTCTCAATCTTTTGTGTTTTCCATGTTAGGGGGTACAGACAGAGAAGGGAAACAATGAAAAAGAGAGAAAGTGAAAATTATAAAGACAGTATGGAAACAAAGTGGAAATCTGGGGTAGATAATAGCTGTGAGGAAGTTGTAACAACCCTTGGAGGGAAGAAGGGCATTTGGGTATACTCAGAGGAGAGAATTGTTAGAAAAGTGTAGAAAACCTTATTTTAAGAGTGTGTAGTTTCCTGGGTATTAAATCTAATATTTCGCAAATCCCTATGCTTCTGCTCTCCTCTATTTCTGGACTTTATGTGATTCAGTATACTTGGGTGGAAATTAAACGATGGAGATCTTTGAAATACCATTTGTCTAAAATGTGTTAAAGGCAAAAAAAACCTCAGTGATTTAATTTTAATTTCTAAGTTGCTATCTTTANTGCTCTCCTCTATTTCTGGACTTTATGTGATTCAGTATACTTGGGTGGAAATTAAACGATGGAGATCTTTGAAATACCATTTGTCTAAAATGTGTTAAAGGCAAAAAAAACCTCAGTGATTTAATTTCTAAGTTGCTATCTTTATTTTTTTTAACAAATGTAGCAAATGAAAATTTGAGGAGATAAAAATTGGTTAGTTAGTGTTTTACTTTGTTCTGTTTTTCTACTGAAGTAGATATATAACAGTTCATATTCCTGGGATTGGTCCACTTTTCAGGGCTTAGGTGTTGAGTATTATTTAAACAGATAACATTACAGGTATTAATTAAGATACTCATTTTGAAAAATCCTTACATGAGTAGTCAGGGCACTTTTGACATTCTTAAATAATATATTAATAAGAAAATCATGAACAATGGCTTTCTCCCCTGGACTTTTTATCCAATACGTTAGAGATGAAATTGTTCTGGTTCGTTTTGTCTCAGCAGTGGGGTTCCTCTATCACCCTCCAAGACAGGCAGTCATCTAGAACTCAGTCATCTTGTCCATGGCAGCCAGCACTTTCCCATCATCCATAGGTCTTTTCAATTCTTTTCTAGAAGATATACGTCTTGAGAAGAGATCACAGACCTGCAACTTTACAGAGGAGGGATCTGAAATAATTAGCCTTTTCTTTAGAAGAACCCTCCTGGAAATTGTTCACACATTGTTAACAGAAGTTATAGACATTTTAGATTACTAACCCCTTTGGCATTTGTCTCTTTCTCACTATAATTTCATTAATTCTCCACATGTTCTTAGGGTTTGATATCGTATTAATCAATAGCTTTTGATCACAGTTTGTATTTAAATATTTGCTTATTGAATTGCTTTCTACAATTAAAAAGAACTTTCATTATGAAACAGGACATAGTGAAACCACAGTTGAAGATTATTCCAAGAGTGGGTTTGGTTTAAGGTGAGATTTAAGAAGTCTCAAATTTAAATAAAGGAAACTTAATCTACTATAACTCTCTGATCCAGGGCGTCAATTGACAAGTACTTTTATAGCACCTGTTTTCAGGTCTGGCATCTGATGTTCACTTGTATTTTGTTTTCTGTGGTCAATATTCTCTCCTTCTTCTTTAAAAATATATAATGTTTGATCCAAATTTAGGTATTATCTCTTTCTGATCAACTCCCTACTTAATGGATGTCATGCCACTAACCATTTATAATGATCCCAGTGCCCTTGGTATTTATGATTGAGCTACTGCTTGTCAAAAGTAGTGCTATCACCTTGAAACGGGCAAAGCCACTAAATAACAAAATAATGAGCCTTAGATAATGACATCTTCCTGTCTGTTGATTTGGATATTCATACAGTATTCTTTCATTTATTGATTCAGCAAATACATAACAAGTACCAAATATTTGCCAGATATACTAGGCTTTAACCAGTGTGTGTATGGGGAATTAGGATGAATTTCAGGATCTACTTTTCGACCCCATGAATGATTAATTTTGAATATAGAATCTCATTTGCATGAAACATCATTAGTTACTTAAACAGATTTTCCCCCTAATTAATAAAATAAGGGCCTGTACAATGTAGTGGCTCTTAGTCCTATGGTCAAATTTCAAATCCCACCCCTACCCCTTGCCAGTTGGGTGTGACCTTGGGCAAATTACTTAATGCTTCTACGCCTCAGTTTTCTTACTGATAAAATATTTAAAAATTGGGTTGTTATTGAAGGTAACACATCCAAAACATTGATCATAGGTATTGGCACAGGGTATACATGTTAAATATATAAAAAGATAGTGGTATCATGAAGTAAATCCTCGATTGGGGTAATTGCCTAATTGATTTCCTTAAACAAGTGATAAATTGATTAAGAACATTATTCTTTTGTTATCCTACCCTTATATGTTAATGCCTTTTGAAGTTGGGATCCTAATAAGAACGGTTGTTTGCTGAGATGGGGATCTATATCCTCATTAAGTGCAGGAAATCTTGAATGTACCAGATTTCACCTTAGCCATGACTTGAAAGAGGTCAGAACAATCTGTGCACTAGTACAGCCCAAACAAGTGTCTGTAATCATTTCGCTGAACAAGTTTATTATGTTTCTCAGTTCCCAATTCAGTTTACCATAGTCATCCATGATGTAGTAGAGATTACAGCACAGGTGGACATCAAGAGAGTACATGAAATTCTCAGTAAACATATAAGGAATTATAGCCTCTCCTTGGAAGTTTTTTTCCCCCTAATATGAATAAAAACATTCTGTCTCCTTTGGAATCACCAGTGTTGATTCCATCTGGTATCTCTTTATAAAGTATAGGGTATGAAATTGACTGTTGCTTATATGTTTTATACCTAGGTGCTATTTCTATTATTACAGAAAGCTGAGGATATTTGAATTTGTTGAATTGCTCCTTTGCTCTCAAAATTCATGGTTATTTGTGTTTCCTACTTGGCCTTGTGTGTTTTGCTGTTGTTACAGACAAGATAGCAAAGAAGTGAAAATTTGAATTAATGTATCTGTATGTTTCCTGGTTATGAAATATAATTACATTCATACACACATGGAAGTGTTTGCTCTGCTCTGTGTGTGTGCAACTTATAACTCTGTGGATATTGTTATATTGTTATTTTTTGTAATATACGATTAAGGTGGACAGTGATACTAATCACAGTTTATAATTCACTTAGCCTTTACCAGTATTGTTCTCAGATATTACAGAACATATATAACTAATACAAGTATCAAATATCTTTGTTGGAAAAACCGATTATTCCATCTTAGATCATGAGTTTCTTTGTTCCCCTAACTTTGATGTAAATAAATGATTATATATGTTGCTGTTTTTCTTAATGATAATGTATTTTTAGTGATATGTCAATTTGTCTGTCAGTCTTCACTCATATAATAGCACTATTCTGACCAATGATGCTTCCTTTAGCATAGTTGGCTCCTCATAGGTTAAAATGTGCCCCTGCATTACTTACATCTTGTTGATGCTATACTTGTTTTTCCAAGTGATGTGTTACTGAGCAAATAGGCCAACAAAAGGGAGAAATTCCTTATTCCTATTGTTTAAACTAGAAAGAATGTGGCTAGAAGTCATTATCCCCTGGCCTAAAATGAGTCTATATCTTCTGGCCGGGGGAGAAAAATTTGTATTGCTTCTAAAATGTGATTTGCCCACACTTCATTCTTTTGAAGCCAGTACCAGTAGTCTATCAGAATGACTAAAAAATGTCAAAATACAAATCAGCGTTATCTCTTGTATCACTTTCTTGCTTTTCCTTTGCCACTTTTACTTACATGATTTTGGCTTGCTATTTTAATGTGCAACCAAAAACACGGAGAAAAATTTGTGGGTAGCAATAATCACTGATACCAGATTAAACAGTCTAAATGTTAAAAACGATGAAATGTTCAGATTTGCTGAGGTCTATTGTAAATGCATTACTGAAGCTTTCTTATTTTTAAGTGACCTTCATTCCAAATGGCTTACATTATTTCCCATATAGTAGATAGGCAATTATCTCTTTTCTAATTTTATTTCCTTCAAAAGGACTTTCCTCTACCATTTCACCTTCTTGCCTTTCCTTGCCTTATATTGATGGGATAGTAGATTTCCATTACCTTTGCAGTTTTTTTTTACTCCTCTTAAAATTGAATTAAATTTGGTCTGCTGTTCTAGACGTGAAGTGTTGGCCTAACTGAGTTATTTAAGCTGAGTAAAGTACAGGATTTTTATTACTCCTGTTCAAGCTTTATATGTGACAACTTTGTCAAAGATGGAAACCCAAGATTATTTTTAAAAAAAAGGAAATGGTCCTTTTGTGTTTGTGACTTTGGGTAATGCATATGGTCAAACTGATAATCACCTTTACCACCAACTCCAGTGGTCTCCCGAACCATCTAGCAGCTGTTAATAAATTAATTTTGGTATATCAGCTACGTAAAAAAATTTACCATTTATATTTCCTTTTATCTTAACCTTACATTAAATGTTTTCTGCAATATAAATATTGAAGCTATTTAAAAAGAAATAGTCTATTAAAAATTACATGGTATATACGTTGTTTTAGCACAGATAGTATAGTTTTTACCTCCACATCTGTCACTAAGATGATTCATTATTTTGAAGCTTGGCAGGCAAAATGGTTAGTAGTTTATACTTTGGGTGGATGTTGTAACTTTCTTAGGTTTGGCTTTGGTATCTAGGAAGTTCAGAGAAGAATCAGCAACACCTGAAAATTTGATTTGCATTGTCTATAAATGCACTAAAGCTGGAATATAATGAGGTACATATTTGTCAAAGAAGAAAAGTCAGTGGTTATTACCTGTGATAAACATTTGGCTATCATTTTATATAATATTTTATGAGTTTTAATTTTGTTTTGTTTTTAATAAATTGTACTCAGTTAAGATACAAAGCGAATGATTAGTTTCCATTCCAGAGGATAGAAGGAATTATTGCTAGATTTATAGATCTTAACATTTCCATTTATTTTTAAATGATTTATTGAAATTTTAAGTAAAATTTATTTTCAGAGTGTAATTGTAATATATTTCCATAACTTTAAAAATATAAAATATTTAAAAGTAGAATAAAAAGAAGCAAAAGCATGAGAGAACTCAGTAAGGCCACCTAAATGTTTAATATGCTTAACACTAGCCTCCTTTTGCATATTTTGCTTATTTTAACACACTTACACCATAAATATAATTCAGATTCCTAAATGATTTACTTATAGCAAAAACATTCCTCATAATATAAGCGTAGAGAAAAGATTATTTTATTGGCTGTTTAAATGCCTTGGTCATTGCCTACTATTTATTGTTTTATGATCATTTAGTATACTCGCCTTCATAACATAATTCTAACATCATTTGCATAAACCTATTTCTTTTAATATGCTTCAGGTATTTTCCTTGAGAGACCCCCCTAGAAGTGGAATTACGCTTTCAATGAGTAGGACCAGTCCTTGTTGCCGGCAATTATTCTGAATTTAAAGTGTACTTATTTGCAATGAATATTTTAGAATATTCCATCACATTTATTTATCATCATAAGACACTTTATGTTAATGTTGCTTTAACAGTACACTATTTTGCATTATAAATTGGCTACTTGTTAAACACACTCCTTAGTCTAAGAAGTCCTTGAGGGCTGCAATTCGGAATATCACATTCTTCCTAATAATCCAGTTTTCATCAGAGAGAGGAATATAAATTGGTGTCCTTAGGAGAAACATATAAAGACCAAACACGGACATTTAACTTATTTCATATTATGTTTGCATTTCTTCTTTTCCTATGCCACACACTCCATAAAAATGTAAAATTTCCCTAGTACAACATTCATGCCTTTTACCTTTGGTGCTTTGTCTGATTCTCAACACATACTATTCATGGTAAATATGAATTGAGTTAAATTGAGTAAAAACAGAGTGGCTTCCACATACACGCTTGGATATCAGTGCTTGTTTCCAGGGACTTAACATTAGATTTTTGAATGACCAAAATAATGTTAGTGAATTAATACAACATGCACAAATGCACTTTGCTATTTCCAAAGGGAGTTTGTAAAAAAAAAACNGCTATTTCCAAAGGGAGTTTGTAAAAAACAAACAAACAAACAAACAGTGATGATCATAAATCCACATAGGATTATTGCTCCTTACCAAAAAAAGTAATGTTAGATAGAATTATGGCTGTATTTATAAGCTGTAAAATGTAAGAGAGAAAAAATAAAGATGATGCTCAGAGCATCTCTTAAAAGAGTGAGAACTGGCTTTTTATCTTCCTAATGATGCTATATGCAGCTTATTTTTTAACTTCTTTGTTGGAGAAACAGTCAACATATTCTGTCCTAGAGAATGTTATCCCTGTGTATGTTCATAACTGCATTCCCTTGGGAGCTAAGCACTGTCTTGAGGTATTTGAATGAATGCCTTCTGACAATGCATAACTCAGCACAGGTTTTCCAAGAAATCATATCATTTTAAATAGCTATTAAGAGAATCCACAAACTACCTATTTTTAAAGAATATTGTTATTCCTATGAGGGCTAGTTCTCATTTTTTAGACCCCTTGGAAATAGGCAATAACAGAAATGTGAAGGGGGTAATAAAAGTAATTACCTCTTTCAAGTAAAATCAAATAGAAGTTGTTTCTATATTTTTTTCAATTTATACCTTTATTCAGCAGATAAAGATTTACTGCCTAATATTTACTGGACTGAATAATAAATGCAAAATTAAATAAACTTTAACTTATTTAAAAATAATAGATTCTGAGAACTGTTATATAAGAATAGCGCACATGGGACACTTGGGTAGCTCAGTAGGTTGAGCACCAGACTCTTGATTTCAGCTCAGGTCATGATCTCCGGGTTGTGGGATGGAGACGCACAGTGGGGGCTCTGTGCTCAGTGCAGCATCTGCTTGTCCCTGTCCCATTGCTCCTNGTCATGATCTCCGGGTTGTGGGATGGAGACGCACAGTGGGGGCTCTGTGCTCAGTGCAGCATCTGCTTGTCCTCCCCCACCTCGCGTGCTCTCTCTCACTCTCTCTCAAATAAATACAAATCTTGAAAAAAAAATAGTGTGCGTGGGTTGCACAGAGCAAGGGCTAGTGACTCTTGAGTGGAGCTTACGATTTTTGAAGGCTGTGTTCAGCTCAATCTTTCATAAAAGATGAAAGAAGAGAAAGATGGGGAAGAGAGGAGCACATTTCAGGCAGAAGGCACATCAAATGCATAGTACAGCGACAGAAAATGTGAGAAAGAAGTTGGAGTTGTGGGCAGGTCCGGATCTCAGAGGGACTGTATTGAAGGAAATCCTAATGGTGTTTGGGAAGCATTTAATGGGAATGACACGACCCAGTATGCAGCAGTGTGGAGAATGGGCAGTGCATCTGCATGTGCGGCAGGAGTGTGAGGATACAGTGAGAGCCAGGCAGTACAGGAGGCTCTTTCCTTATGTCTCCAGGAGAAATCCCAGGAGGCTGGACTAAGTGAGTGGCAGAGGAAATGTATAAAACGCACACGATAAGAGGGACTGAAGCTGATCGTGGATTGTAGAATCAACAATATTTGGCCTATTAGCAGGGGGAGAGTAGGGTACACTGCTGTTAAGGAAACAAAGACAAATTTGCCTAAAGTGACTACGTCTAGTTAGGATTTCATTCAAAAAAAATTAAACATGCGAAAAGGCTAGACTTCTTACTTTGTTTTGCTGTTTGATTTGTTTCCATTTTGTATAGGAGAGATGAAAGGATATATCTGGCAGGCTGCTAGGATATAGATCTGGAAAATGAAAGAGCTGGGTCTACTGTTCAATAGCAAACGTACTTGAAGTGGTAATAGGATTGTTTGGTGAAATTGTGGATTCAAAAGAGCACAGGGCTTAGGAGAAAAGTAAAAAGAGGGTAAAGTAAGGCAGAGAAGCTTAAGAATATCTAGAAAAAATGAGAAAGAAAGTAGAGTGGTGCCACAAAACCCAGGGGAGGAAAATACGATGTCTGGTGACAAGAAGATGAATGGGTTAAAGATTTAGGTAACAGGACTGCTAAGTTGACAGAAGTGTGATGACTTAACCTGTCTGAGGGAGTAGGCACGGACTGGGGTCACTTAGAAGGGCGAGATGTTACTTGTACCTGGATAGTGGTTTCAGTCGTTAGAGATGGCAACCAGAACTGAATGTATGATATAACAGCGTTTTAGATATATATTCATTCAAGCCTATGTAAAATCAAGCCTATACGTATATAAGCCAGCAGAAACTCCAGAATTTCTGTATAGAGGAAACGTATAAATATCATCCCACTTGAAACACAAGGAAAAGAATCATTTCTTGAGGTTTTATTTCCACAATAAGTACTTGGTTTTTACTTGGAGATTGTTCTTCAGGGGCGATCGTGTGGAGGTTTGGCTGATAGTGGTTGTGGTGGTAGATTTATACTACCTGATTGCCATGAGTCAGCTCTTGCTACCACATTAAATATGTGGAATCATATGTAGGTAACCCTTCTGGTTCTCCCTTGGGCTTTAATGAGGATGCATGATTTTCCTTTCTAGGTATGTTTGTCCATTCCAGGCATGATAACCCATTTAAATGAAGTCCTCCCTAGAAAGCAAATGGGAGATGGGATATTCTTTTGAAATACTCTCCAATGCCAGTAATTAGTACTTGCTATAATCAAAGCTCCAATGTAATTATGATTTTTTAAAAAAGTAGAACAGTGGAGAAAGATGAAAAACTTGTGTTACAAAGTTTCGAAATAGTACATTTGGATCTCTGGAGATTTAGAGCACCTTGCATCTGCTGACAGAAAAGTATTGCTCAAGCTTCAGAGGAAATTAGGACTGAAGCCAAGCACATACATTTAAAAAGTTTATTCTAGTCCTACTCCAGACTTTTTCAATAAAATAATGCTATTTTTTTCTACTCAGTTCTCATATCTTAACATAGCTGACAATGGTGAGGTATTTCAAAGCTGACATTGCTGGTGTAATTTCTGTGAAAGTTTCAGTGTCTAATTGAAACGTGAAGATCTTTAGAAACAGAAAAGCCATTCCTCCTTATCTTTAAAAAAAAATGTTTATATCTGCAAATGACCTCTCAAAGGAAGACTTCTCAAACGTTGCCTTCTCAAACGTTATCTTTTTTATGAGTAAAGAGAGTAAAATCACTTCATCCAAGTGTAAGTAATATGAATAAGAAAATTCTCAATATAAAAATTTGCTAGGGCCCTCTTATTTAGCTCAATAGCACTCAAATGGCTATAGTGATAAACTTCAAAGTTGGCTGTAGTGGAATGTTCCTCCATTCAACGTCAAGCCAATGCTAAAGAAAATTGCTGCCATATTTTCTAAGTTATTAACCTTTACAATGAGATATATTTTCTATGCACAGAGAAAAACTTTCTCCCCTATGTTAATGTGAACTTAAGTTAGAAAGACTAATCAAATAAATAAATTGAAATGAAGCCATACAGCGCTGCTTTATGTTGTCCTTTCTACATTTGCCTCTAAGTTACTTATTGGAAAAATAATTGTAGAAAATGTTGCAATCTCTTTTATTGATCACGAGAATGGTATTTTATTACATCAATGAAAGTGAAGATATGAGTTAAAGTGTATGCCTTTTTCTTAAAAGTGNATTATTGATTTGTGTGGTACATAATGTAATGCTGCTTAACATTAATCTGGTTAATAATTCTTGGGAAACAGTTGCAGGTCTCTCTGCTCAAGCCTAAACTATAATTTATATACANCTTATTGGAAAAATAATTGTAGAAAATGTTGCAATCTCTTTTATTGATCACGAGAATGGTATTTTATTACATTAATGAAAGTGAAGATATGAGTTAAAGTGTATGCCTTTTTCTTAAAAGTATGCTAGAGGAACCTATTGTTTTTAACAGTCCTCAAAAATCTTTATCTATGCCTGAATTCCTTCATCCAAACTCCCTATTCCTTCACTGTAGTTCCAGCCAATTTCCTGACAAAAGTAATCAAAATGCCTTTATCCATTCATTTCCCTTCTGCCTTACAGCATTTGCCATAGTACTGCCTGAGTAAATTGCCCAAATTCCCTTTTTTAATCTTCTCACGACTTAGTCTTCCATAAATGGTTCCATAATTTAACTTCCCCCCAAAAAAGCATTGCTCACAGTTATCAAGGTGTGCTTGAGTACTTCTTACTCTGTCTAGATACAGCACTTTTTCAGCTATGCTCTGAGCTCACTCTGTGTATATGCTTGTCCTGCCTAAAACATACCTCGACAAATAATTTAGTCCAGACTTCATTTCGATAGTTCTTTATGCTATTCACATTTAATGCAATAGTTGAACATATAAATTTAGAGTAGGACACCCAGGAAATAAAAGTTAGTTTTGCTATTAACTTTTTTTGAGCATATGACTTGTTTCTCTTCAGTTTTTGCATCTGTATTATAGGAACAATAAATTGTAAATTGCTGTAAATATTAAATTACAGAAATATAAAACACTTAGCTAAATGCCTAACACATTGGAAGAGCTGAAGAGGTATTAACCATTATCATTCTCAATAATCCTATTACTTCGCTTTTTTAATATACCTTCGGGTCATATATAATAAAGTGAGACTTGGTGAAATAAGCATGGGATTTGAAGTTAAACAGATCTGTGTTAATAATGTCACTTATACCTTACTAACTGTCTGCCTTTAAGTCTTACCCTCCTTAAGTCTTACAGTGATGATTCAGTAGTATCTGTCTATGGCAACAGACATCAAATTTATCCTGTTTAATGCCTGTTGAATAAGTAAATGAGTGATATACTTTGTGTATGTACATTGCAGTTTTGGTCTTAATAGTTCAAAAAAAATCTTCATTAAATCAGCACAAAGATTTATTTATCACATATGGAAAGTATACTGTGCTAGGCAATGGAAGTAATTTTTAAAAGACCTGGTAAGGATCATTATTGATTTGTGTGGTACATAATGTAATGCTGCTTAACATTAATCTGGTTAATAATTCTTGGGAAACAGTTGCAGGTCTCTCTGCTCAAGCCTAAACTATAATTTATATACATCTGGTATGTCTGGAAAGTTAATGAAGCAGGTCTTCCCAAATCAATTTCCATAACTCTTTCTTTTCCCTCAAAATCCTACCAAGTCACCTGAGACAGTGATAGGTGTAGCCTTAANGTGCTAGAGGAACCTATTGTTTTTAACAGTCCTCAAAAATCTTTATCTATGCCTGAATTCCTTCATCCAAACTCCCTATTCCTTCACTGTAGTTCCAGCCAATTTCCTGACAAAAGTAATCAAAATGCCTTTATCCATTCATTTCCCTTCTGCCTTACAGCATTTGCCATAGTACTGCCTGAGTAAATTGCCCAAATTCCCTTTTTTAATCTTCTCACGACTTAGTCTTCCATAAATGGTTCCATAATTTAACTTCCCCCCAAAAAAGCATTGCTCACAGTTATCAAGGTGTGCTTGAGTACTTCTTACTCTGTCTAGATACAGCACTTTTTCAGCTATGCTCTGAGCTCACTCTGTGTATATGCTTGTCCTGCCTAAAACATACCTCGACAAATAATTTAGTCCAGACTTCATTTCGATAGTTCTTTATGCTATTCACATTTAATGCAATAGTTGAACATATAAATTTAGAGTAGGACACCCAGGAAATAAAAGTTAGTTTTGCTATTAACTTTTTTTGAGCATATGACTTGTTTCTCTTCAGTTTTTGCATCTGTATTATAGGAACAATAAATTGTAAATTACTGTAAATATTAAATTACAGAAATATAAAACACTTAGCTAAATGCCTAACACATTGGAAGAGCTGAAGAGGTATTAACCATTATCATTCTCAATAATCCTATTACTTCGCTTTTTTAATATACCTTCGGGTCATATATAATAAAGTGAGACTTGGTGAAATAAGCATGGGATTTGAAGTTAAACAGATCTGTGTTAATAATGTCACTTATACCTTACTAACTGTCTTCCTTTAAGTCTTACCCTCCTTAAGTCTTACAGTGATGATTCAGTAGTATCTGTCTATGGCAACAGACATC
Organism: Ailuropoda melanoleuca; assembly: GCF_002007445.2. NCBI lineage: Eukaryota > Metazoa > Chordata > Mammalia > Carnivora > Ursidae > Ailuropoda > Ailuropoda melanoleuca. The sequence continues at coordinate 117,057,914 of NC_048221.1, forward strand.
AAATTTATCCTGTTTAATGCCTGTTGAATAAGTAAATGAGTGATATACTTTGTGTATGTACATTGCAGTTTTGGTCTTAATAGTTCAAAAAAAATCTTCATTAAATCAGCACAAAGATTTATTTATCACATATGGAAAGTATACTGTGCTAGGCAATGGAAGTAATTTTTAAAAGACCTGGTAAGGATCATTATTGATTTGTGTGGTACATAATGTAATGCTGCTTAACATTAATCTGGTTAATAATTCTTGGGAAACAGTTGCAGGTCTCTCTGCTCAAGCCTAAACTATAATTTATATACGTCTGGTATGTCTGGAAAGTTAATGAAGCAGGTCTTCCCAAATCAATTTCCATAACTCTTTCTTTTCCCTCAAAATCCTACCGAGTCACCTGAGACAGTGATAGGTGTAGCCTTAGGAACAATACAGTCTGGAGTAAGTTATCAGGAGAAGGCATTCAGGGTCAGCAGTGAGAATGCGTGCAAGCTGGACTTTGAAATAAGGCCCAGGGGAACAGTGGCTTTGGAGTAAGTGAGTTGGCTGGAAAGTCTCCATGGCTCCAGACTGAGCAATGGACACCAGGCACTGGACAAAGCTTTCTAGCCTTAGCTGGGAAATAGCAAATCTGGATTACATAAGAGATGATGATTGAGAAAAACCCAGTCTTGTAATCTAGAAATTTTCCCCCATGGGAAATGTTAGTAAAAAGAAAAAATTTTTTAAGATTTCTATATTAGTGACTCAGTCACAACAGTGAAAACAGTAATAGTTTATTTTAATGTTTATCAGATCAAGTGTGCATTTCTAAAATCAAGTTCCC
>NC_048221.1:117059512-117064520 GCF_002007445.2 Ailuropoda melanoleuca
GCTGCTTTATGTTGTCCTTTCTACATTTGCCTCTAAGTTACTTATTGGAAAAATAATTGTAGAAAATGTTGCAATCTCTTTTATTGATCACGAGAATGGTATTTTATTACATTAATGAAAGTGAAGATATGAGTTAAAGTGTATGCCTTTTTCTTAAAAGTANTATGCCTTTTTCTTAAAAGTGTGCTAGAGGAACCTATTGTTTTTAACAGTCCTCAAAAATCTTTATCTATGCCTGAATTCCTTCATCCAAACTCCCTATTCCTTCACTGTAGTTCCAGCCAATTTCCTGACAAAAGTAATCAAAATGCCTTTATCCATTCATTTCCCTTCTGCCTTACAGCATTTGCCATAGTACTGCCTGAGTAAATTGCCCAAATTCCCTTTTTTAATCTTCTCACGACTTAGTCTTCCATAAATGGTTCCATAATTTAACTTCCCCCCAAAAAAGCATTGCTCACAGTTATCAAGGTGTGCTTGAGTACTTCTTACTCTGTCTAGATACAGCACTTTTTCAGCTATGCTCTGAGCTCACTCTGTGTATATGCTTGTCCTGCCTAAAACATACCTCGACAAATAATTTAGTCCAGACTTCATTTCGATAGTTCTTTATGCTATTCACATTTAATGCAATAGTTGAACATATAAATTTAGAGTAGGACACCCAGGAAATAAAAGTTAGTTTTGCTATTAACTTTTTTTGAGCATATGACTTGTTTCTCTTCAGTTTTTGCATCTGTATTATAGGAACAATAAATTGTAAATTGCTGTAAATATTAAATTACAGAAATATAAAACACTTAGCTAAATGCCTAACCCATTGGAAGAGCTGAAGAGGTATTAACCATTATCATTCTCAATAATCCTATTACTTCGCTTTTTTAATATACCTTCGGGTCATATATAATAAAGTGAGACTTGGTGAAATAAGCATGGGATTTGAAGTTAAACAGATCTGTGTTAATAATGTCACTTATACCTTACTAACTGTCTTCCTTTAAGTCTTACCCTCCTTAAGTCTTACAGTGATGATTCAGTAGTATCTGTCTATGGCAACAGACATCAAATTTATCCTGTTTAATGCCTGTTGAATAAGTAAATGAGTGATATACTTTGTGTATGTACATTGCAGTTTTGGTCTTAATAGTTCAAAAAAAATCTTCATTAAATCAGCACAAAGATTTATTTATCACATATGGAAAGTATACTGTGCTAGGCAATGGAAGTAATTTTTAAAAGACCTGGTAAGGATCATTATTGATTTGTGTGGTACATAATGTAATGCTGCTTAACATTAATCTGGTTAATAATTCTTGGGAAACAGTTGCAGGTCTCTCTGCTCAAGCCTAAACTATAATTTATATACATCTGGTATGTCTGGAAAGTTAATGAAGCAGGTCTTCCCAAATCAATTTCCATAACTCTTTCTTTTCCCTCAAAATCCTACCAAGTCACCTGAGACAGTGATAGGTGTAGCCTTAAGAACAATACAGTCTGGAGTAAGTTATCAGGAGAAGGCATTCAGGGTCAGCAGTGAGAATGCGTGCAAGCTGGGCTTTGAAATAAGGCCCAGGGGAACAGTGGCTTTGGAGTAAGTGAGTTGGCTGGAAAGTCTCCATGGCTCCAGACTGAGCAACGGACACCAGGCACTGGACAAAGCTTTCTAGCCTTAGCTGGGAAATAGCAAATCTGGATTACATAAGAGATGATGATTGAGAAAAACCCAGTCTTGTAATCTAGAAATTTTCCCCCATGGGAAATGTTAGTAAAAAGAAAAAATTTTTTAAGATTTCTATATTAGTGACTCAGTCACAACAGTGAAAACAGTAATAGTTTATTTTAATGTTTATCAGATCAAGTGTGCATTTCTAAAATCAAGTTCCCGTTACTTACTGACTTCCCAAGGGGTAGTATTTAAATGAATTTTATAAAGTCAATAGAATATGTATTATAACCACATAAACACTAATTGCAAGAATGAATTTTCTGTGTGTCTTTACATATATGATGCCTTCAATAGTTTTTACTATTTTTCCAAAACCATGTAGTGATAAAATGACCCATAAACAGAAAGTGAAGCAACACATTTGATTGTGTAAGGTGCTACCTTGAAACTGGCTTATAAAAGTTAATGGCCAATAAAGCTTTCTTCAGTTCATAAAATGTGTTTATTTAACTTGCTCTTGAAGTATGTGACAATTAGAAGCATGCTATTATCATATGGGAGTAAAATCCAATTAAATTACAAAGCCATCCCTTCCTCCAGAAATCCTCAGAGTTCTTGAAACAGCTCTTGAATAGAGGTCATATCCAGATTTTAAAGAACATACTTGCAGTAGAATCATGGTGAGAATATAATGATGGAGAATAATTAATTGGAAAAACAAATTGAAACACTGTAGTGTTATTTACAAAAACAGATACAGTGATTGACACGTTTCCGTGAACTTTCTGAACTAAAGTAGATGGAAATCTCTTGCCACCTGACCTTAAAATTCCAATAGCAAATGTCTCTGGCTGTATCCCAAGCTGAGTAATTATATTTGGTTCATAGCGTAAGCATTTGATGATTTTATGCTTCTCAGTATGTCCTGCTTTTACTATTTCACAAAGGATTGCATTTAAAAAAAAATTAAAAAACACTAATACTAAATGGTAAAATCAGTGAAAGTCAGCAAAAAAAAAAAGGCAACCAAATAAAATTGAGACGAGTAGATACAGCTAAGAAAGACTGAAAGAGGGAGAGAGATACTGTAATACATAAACACCTAAGCCTTGACCTTGAATGATCTTTGAATACCATAGAAGGATCTATACCTATTTAAGAGAAAAAAAAAAATTTGAGTACGGGCTTTGAGCTCAGTGATCTCTAGGCTTTGTATGCTCATGTGTAGTGAAAAAGAGGGAAAAAAATCTGCTATAATGGTAAATGATGGCTAGGCCAATGGCTAGTGTTATCTTCTGTCTTTTCACAAAATCCTTGTCTAACTTGATGGGACAAAATATCTGGGTCTAGGTTCTCTTGGAATTTCTTTGGTTGCATAGTTTGGTAGTGACTGCTGGTTATGAAGCTTAATGATTCCTGAAGTCTATTTAGATAACTTACTAATTCAGCATCAAAAAGAAAGTGTGGCCAAATTGTTCTTACTCATTTAATCAGTTTTGGCACGCTACGTTTTCTAATGTACAATGCTGAAAAAATGGTGAGTAGAACTGGGGGCTGAGAGGAAGGATCATGATTCAGAAAAATGAACCTCAAAATGAGTATACCAGAAAAACTGAAGAACTAATCCGTGAGCTTCAAGCCTTGAACACATACGTAATTAAGAGGAAGTGGCCAGAAGTTGCCCGTTGGCCTAAACTGCTACTGATAGTACATCTTGCTCTACTAGAGAAACCAGTGCTGTGTTCCTGGCTATGTTGGGTTAGGTTGTAGGCACAATCTGCAAGCTGGACACAGAGGGCTAAAAAGCGAATGTGCCTGATAGCCACACAGAGTGACTGCCCATTATGCTCTGTTTTTGGAGTGCTCAGTGAGCAAGGAAAGTAGGCCACTGGGTCTCATTGTATTATTCTTAGTGCATTACATGTTCTGGAATAACTGGGGTGAGAGAATGATGTAATTTGTGATCTAACTCCCCTTCGCCCTCCTTCTTGTGGGTCCTTGCAGTAAACCACCATTGGAGAAGATAATCTTTGTAACCCTAGAAACAGTAAAGCATTTGATCTCTTCTAGGAGACAAATACAGAAATGTAAGCATCCAGATTCCAAAACTGTTGTAGTGTGAAAGACTGTGGCATAAAAATTGTGAGTAGAATTTGGGGCTGAATTTGAAGCAGTTTTAAAAAATAAAAATTAAGTTTCTATAACAATGTATTTTGGCTTTGAAAAGAAGTTTATTTTACAGAACACTATATACAGTTGTTATTTCATAAAACACATTAAAAAATATTTTACTCTTCACATAGGATCAGTGAAGGAATAGGTATTATGTTTAATTGACAGATAAAGAAATTTAACCACGTGGAGAGTAAAAGATTTTTTTAAATGTATTTTATTAAAAGGGATCAGTCCACAGAGTTAGGACTGGCACACAGGCGTTCTGAATCTAATCCCAGTTATGTGTATGCGTGGGTGCACACACATGGGCATACTATACACTCTGCCCTGAAATGCATCCCATCGAGTGCTGCCATCCACTTAAATGTCTCCTCTACAGGATTCACCATGACAATGGTCATTACCATATGATTGATAGGCGTTAGAAGCCCTGGTAACGCCATGTACAGCATAAAGAAATTTTTCATTTTAATTTTTAAATCAAATCTTGCAAGGCTATTATGGGATGACTGACATTCCTTTTGACTTGCAGAGTTCTGATTTAAAACAAGAACTAGACTATTTTGTCATGCAAAGTGAACAGAGATGTAGTTGATGCAATCGAACCACTTCTATACACCAATTGATTTTAATCCCATGGCTCTTCTTTTGATGTAAGCACAAGGAACAGAACAGCAGTGGGTAACACTGAAGGAGTGCTAATTGTAGCAGGCTTTGTCCTAAGTACTTTGTGTATACTAACTTGAAGCCTCCCGCCAATCTGATATATAGAAGGAGCAATTATTATCCCCTTTCATAGATGAAACTAGACTAGAGTAGAATAACTTACTAAAGGTTGCATAGTCAGCAAGCAACAGAGCTGGGTTTTGTCTCTGTAGGCTGACTCCAGAATGCATGCATTTAAAGAAGAAAGTGGACTGCCTCTCATACAAGTAGGATTACTTAATGGAGAGGAACCAACAAAGGACTTCGCAGTCACACAGAATGGGTTGGATTTCTGACTTCACCACTGCCCAGCTAGCTATGTTACTCTGACCAGATGTTTCTTCATGTCTGCTACAGTCGATTCATCTGTACAGTGGAGATTCCTGTAAAACCCTTTCCTAGGCTCATTGGGAGGTTCAAGCAAGGCGGTACAAGTAAAGCCTACTTTATTGCCTTTTAGGT
>NC_048221.1:117066088-117195601 GCF_002007445.2 Ailuropoda melanoleuca
TTAAAATTCCAATAGCAAATGTCTCTGGCTGTATCCCAAGCTGAGTAATTATATTTGATTCATAGCGTAAGCATTTGATGATTTTATGCTTCTTAGTATGTCCTGCTTTTACTATTTCACAAAGGATTGCATTTAAAAAAAAATTAAAAAACACTAATGCTAAATGGTAAAATCGGTGAAAGTCAGCAAAAAAAAGGCAACCAAATAAAATTGAGATGAGTAGATACAGCTAAGAAAGACCGAAAGAGGGAGAGAGATACTGTAATACATAAACACCTAAGCCTTGACCTTGAATGATCTTTGAATACCATAGAAGGATCTATACCTATTTAAGAGAAAAAAAATTTGAGTACGGGCTTTGAGCTCAGTGATTTCTATGCTTTGTATGCTCATGTGTAGTGAAAAAGAGAGAAAAAAATCTGCTGTAATGGTAAATGATGGCTAGGCCAATGGCCAGTGTTATCTTCTGTCTTTTCACAAAATCCTTGTCTAACTTGATGGGACAAAATATCTGGGTCTAGGTTCTCTTGGAATTTCTTTGGTTGCAGAGTTTGGTAGTGACTGCTAGTTATGAAGCTTAATGATTCTTGAAGTCTATTTAGATAACTTAGTAATTCAGCATCAAAAAGAAAGTGTGGCCAAATTGTTTTTACTCATTTAATAAGTTTTGGCACGCTAGGTTTTCTAATGTACAATGCTGAAAAAATGGTGAGTAGAACTGGGGGCTGAGAGGAAGGATNGGCTCTTCTTTTGATGTAAGCACAAGGAACAGAACAGCAGTGGGTAACACCGAAGGAGTGCTAATTGTACCAGGCTTTGTCCTAAGTACTTTGTGTATACTAACTTGAAGCCTCCCGCCAATCTGATATATAGAAGGAGCAATTATTATCCCCTTTCATAGATGAAACTAGACTAGAGTAGAATAACTTACTAAAGGTTGCATAGTCAGCAAGCAACAGAGCTGGGTTTTGTCTCTGTAGGCTGACTCCAGAATGCATGCATTTAAAGAAGAAAGTGGACTGCCTCTCATACAAGTAGGATTACTTAATGGAGAGGAACCAACAAAGGACTTCGCAGTCACACAGAATGGGTTGGATTTCTGACTTCACCACTGCCCAGCTAGCTATGTTACTCTGACCAGATGTTTCTTCATGTCTGCTACAGTCGATTCATCTGTACAGTGGAGATTCCTGTAAAACCCTTTCCTAGGCTCATTGGGAGGTTCAAGCAAGGCGGTACAAGTAAAGCCTACTTTATTGCCTTTTAGGTAGCCACTAAATNAGAAATGTAAGCATCCAGATTCCAAAACTGTTGTAGTGTGAAAGACTGTGGCATAAAAATTGTGAGTAGAATATGGGGCTGAATTTGAAGCAGTTTTAAAAAATAAAAATTAAGTTTCTATAACAATGTATTTTGGGTTTGAAAAGAAGTTTATTTTACAGAACACTATATACAGTTGTTATTTCATAAANTGGTGATTGTAGAAGACAAACAGAAATTATGCTTTTAAAATAACTTAAGGTCAATGCCAAAAAAAGGCAGCAGCAGCAAAAAAAAGAAAAAGAAAGAAAAGAAAGAAAGAAAAAAAAAAGAATCTGTGGGGCACCTGGGTGGCTCAGTTGGTTAAGTGTCTGCCTTCGGCTTAGGTTAAGATCTCAGGGTCCTGGGATTGAGTCCCACATCAGGCTCCCTCTTCAGCAGGGTGTCTGCTTCTCCCTCTCCCTATGCCCCTCTGCCCCTCTCCCCTGCTCATGCTCACTCTCTCGCTCTTTCTCTCCTCTCTTAAATAGGTAATATCTTCAAAAAACAAAACNCCACAGAGTTAGGACTGGCACACAGGCGTTCTGAATCTAATCCCAGTTATGTGTATGCGTGGGTGCACACACATGGGCATACTATACACTCTGCCCTGAAATGCATCCCATCGAGNCAAAACAAAAACAAAAACAAAAAGAATCTAAAGCCCAAAGGGTTAGATGGCTAGTTTTCTATAATGCAGGATCCGGAGTAGAAGCTATGCCTCTCAACTCTGCTCAGGGTTCTTTGAATCACAGAGGAGTAAATAAAGGACTTTATCTAACATATTTTTTTTTTCAATTTAAGAAGTTAACTACTGAAGTATCTTCAATTTTTTTCACCTGTTTAAAGGTGAGTCTACTGCAAGTGGCTGATACCAGGCTATCCTCTCAATCTTGGGTATATGTCACAATTAAATACACCTACATTGTCTCTCAAATACTGACAATAAATGAATCCTCTTGGGAAATAAAATAAAAAAAGTAGTAGCAAGCGTAGTCCTGTCTGTGTCCTCAAACCATTTGAATCAGAAGAATCATTTGTCTTACTTCTTAGAGCTAGGATGTCTGCTTATTTATGTATTTGACAGTAGCTGTAGATTGAAGTAGGAGGTCAGGAGAACTACACAATGTTATGAAAAATAAAATCAAACCCAAGCAAATGCAAAGCAAACTTTGAAAGCAAGGGAACCTTCAACCTTGGCTCATTTGTCAATCAGCAAATCCCTGAGCCAATCACTTGCTACATTTTATCAAGACAATGAGAATACAAACTGTCAAGCCCATCATGCTGGTCTTAATGAAGGGTTTTCAAAGAAAGCAGCTCGCTACCTGGACTGGCGCTGGTGGGCATGGACTGAAATGAACCCTGTCATATTTTATTATTTTTGTATACCATAGGTGCTCATTGAGAATGCAAGTTATTTAAAGGCAGAGGTCTTAAAAATCTTTTCAGGGTACCCAGCATATGACTGAACACAGAGTTATAAAAAGAGAAAAAGAAAAGACTCATAGCTGAATTGAATTGAAACATGGCTCCTAAAATTATTAACAACAAACAAGAGTAAAGGGATTTGTTCGTTTGATATTGTAGAGTCACTGCCTTAGAGTAGTGGAGTCTACAGATAGATTAAACAACAGAACTGTAAGGAGTGAAAGTCGTGATGATCCGCCTTCATGAAAAATGACAGCAGAATTCTCCCAACATGCGGCATATGTTGAAAGCACTTTGTTATCATTCTTTCACTTTTTATTTGAATAATAGATGTCACCTGAAAACAAGCTTTGACCATATACTTAATCTTTTTTTTTTCTTGATTAATGCAATATTTGTCTTTCCTCTGTCAGATCCTGAGCCAACCACTTTCCCCAGGCTGCCTGAAGAGGTATAGGAAAAGGAATATTCAGGGCAGTTGAGACACTGGAGAAAGACGTATGGGGGGTGGAGATGGCTCCTTCACATGGGGAAGAGCCTGAGAAGGGCCACCATCAGGCAAAAGAGCCACATGGCCTCCAAGAGGGCAGAGCCCAGAACAGCATAGGAGGAGAGCTGTTGCTTCAGAAAAGGGTTCCTGGCATAACCAATGATGAGGCTCCCAAACATAGTCCCAGTTCCAGCCCCAGAGCCAGCCACCCCTACCATGGCAGCCCCGGCCCCAAGTGAACTTGGCTGCTGTGTCTGTGTCCCTTGAAATGGCACTGGTTGGAAAGCTGTGGCTGGGGATAAGTGAGGTCAGGGGATGTGGGGCTGCCAAGCTGCTGAGGCTCTCATCTGTTGGTATCTCCAGTAGTTTTAGTACCACTGCAGACAGTGTTCAGCTCAACAGTTGAGAGGTGCTCCTGACCAAGAAGGGGGTGGAGATGAACCTTGCACAGGTGTACGTTTTTAGGGGATGAGGAACTGTGGCCGGAGACGTGCCCCCAGTGCAGAGAAGATAGAGCTACACTCAGTCTTTTTCAAGCTGACCCAGCTCTGAAGTTAGAACAGCAGAAACTCTGAACATTTGCCTGGAAAGAAAGGAATTAATATTTAGCCGAGATACCAACACTGTTTTGATGGGGTTTTCTTTAATAACATAGGATAGGAGACTCACGATAGTAAAAACATTGGCCAATGGCAGAAATCTAGACATTTTTTTCTTTTTAATGTAATAAGTCCATCTCTAATGAATACCAGAAGTGGTGGTTTTCAGAAGTGATGGTGGTGGTTTTCAGAAGTGGTGGTATACCAGAAGGCAATGGCTGTGGGAGTTCAGAGGAAGGAGGGCAGCAAGGGCTGCCCCCATGTGGGAGAGGATACCCTCTCTCAGAACCTCTCTCCGTGCTAAGGACACACACTGTCCCACCGTCCCCCTCAGACCTTCTCAGAGGAGATTCTTTAGATTTTACTTGGATAAATATAAAATAGGTAAAATGCTAACAGTGAACAGATTATGGGCATTCCCTTTGCTTTCCTTATTACCTATCTATACACCAAGCAGAATAAAAGATGTAGTTAATGAGACATGCAAAAGAAAACAAAGACTGATGAAAGAAATGCAAGTAACTTATAAATACACATAATTGTGATAATATGCTTCTACTTTCTACCTCTACTTTTCTTCTTTTTCACCTGTGTCTTGCTCTACTTTATCCTCTTAAACCCAGCTTCAGTCCTTTCTAGAATGGGCATAATATAAACGTAAAATAAGAAAACCACATGTAATTAAAGACCTCCCTATTGAAAAATATACTGTTTTATGTATTGGTGTTTCTCAAGCTTAATTTAAATCAAGGAGCTTCTGTAATGTACATCTGTCAACATCCATTTGTAGTGCCTTTATTGATGCAAGTGCATATGCAGATCGGTGTACTTATTATAACTTCATAGCTCAATGAATTTTTTATAAAATAAACACTTCTATAATAACACCAACATCAAGAAGAGAGGAATTACCAGCACTGTGATAAGCTCTCCTATTCTACCTGTTTATGCCCCAACAAAAGTATCTGCTGTCCTGACTTCCATCACCATAATACAAGATTTTTTTGTGTGTAGTGCAAAAATGGAACCATACTATATTTTTCTGTGACTTCTTTTGTCCAAATTTATGTTTATATAATTATATTTACATTATCCATCATATAAATTCATAAATTCCTTGAATAAATGACCATTTAGATCATTTGCCAAGTTTTTAATTGAGTTATTTGCCTTTTTGTTGTTGAAGTGTTAACAGTTCTTTATATATTTTAGATACAAGTCCCTTATCACCCAGTCTGTGGGCTGTCTTTTAGCTTTCCTTTTTTTTTATTCCTATATAATTAACATACAATTTTATGTTAGTTTCAGGCGTACAACATAGTGATTCAACAGTTCTATGCTTTGCTCAGTGCTAATCACAATACGTGTACTCTTAATTCCCTTCACCTATTTCACCCATCCCCCCTCCCATCTGGTAACCACCGGTTTGTGTCTTTTAATTTTCTTGATGGTGTCCTTTGTAGTATAAAGTTTTTTAATTTTGATGCTCAATTTATGTATTTTTAAGTCTTTTTTTTTTTTTGCTTTTGTTACTCAAGCTTTAGTATCTTACCTAAGGACTCTTTGCTAAATCTAAGGTTATAAAGATTTATCCTTATGTTTTCTTCTTCTAAGAGTTTTATAGTTTTAGTTTTTGCATTTAGGTCTTTTATCCATTTTGAGTTAATTTTTGCATATGATGTGAAATAAATGTCCAATTTCATTCCTTTGCATGTGGCTATCTTGTTATATCAGTAGCATTTGTTGAAAACACTGCTCTTTTGGGGTACCTGGGTGGCTCAGTTAAGTTTCTGACTCTTGATTTTGGCTCAGGTCATGATCTCAGGGTCATGGGATTAAGCTCTGCTTCCCACTAGGCAAGGAGTCGCTTCTCCGCCTCTCTCTCTCTCCCTCTTCCCCTCCCCTGCTCATGCACGCTCCTTCTTTCTATATAAAATGAATAAATAAATCTTTTAAAAAAGAGAGAGAGAAAGAAAATACTATTCTTTTCCTATTAACGGTTTTGTCACTGTTGTAAAAAATCAGTTGACCATAGATATATGGATTTATATACAGACTCTCAATTGTATTCCGTTGATCTATATGTCTATTCTTGAGCGAATACTGCAATATCTTCATTACCGTTGCTGTGAAGTAAGTTTTGAAATCAGGAAGTTTGACCCTACTTTGTTCTTTTTTAGGATTGTTTTGGCTATTCTGGGTCACTTGTATTCCATACAAATTTTAGAATCATCTATTAATTCATACAAAGAAGTCAGCTGGAATTCTGATAGAGATCTCAGTGAATCTGTAGATCAGTTTGCCACGTAACAATGTGAAGCCTTTTAACCCATGAACATAGCCTATTTTTCCCATTTATTTAGATCTTTCTAAATTTATTTAGCAAAGTTTTGTAGTTTCCAGAGTATAAGCTCTGTACTTCTTTTGTTAAATTTATACCTGAGTATTTCATTCTTTTTAATGCTATTGTAAATGGTATTGTTTTCTAAATTTAATTTTTAAATTATTTAATGCAAGTGTATACAATACAGCTGTTTTTTAAGATTTTATTATTTATGTTTGCTTGTTTGTTTATTTATTGATTTATTTGAGAGAGATCACAAGGAAGGCTGAAGGGTAGAGAGAGAAGCAGACTCCCTTCTGAGCAGGGAGCCTAATGCAAGACTTGATCCCAGGACCTTGGGATCATGGCCTGAGCTGAAGGCAGATGCTTAGCAGACTGAGCCACCCAGGTGCCCACAACTGGTTTTTGTATAATGATCTTATATACCAAAACTTTGCCAAAATCATTTATTAGTGTTAACAGTTATCTGTTGGATTCCTTGCTATATATAAAATCATATCATCTGGAAATAGAGATATTTTTATTTCTTCCTTTCCAATCTGGAGACATTTTATTTCTTTTTCTTGCCTAGTTGCCCTGGCTAGAATCTCACGTATAATTTTGAATGCAAGTGGCAAGAGTGCAAACCCTTGGCTTGGTCCTAATCTTAGTCTTTCACCACTAAGTATAATGTTTACTGTGGAATTTTAGTAGGTACCCTTTGTAAGGTTGGGCAAGTACCTTCTTTTCTTCTTCTCTTCTCTTCTTCTCTTCTCTTCTCTTCTTTCTCTTCTCTTCTCTCTTCTCTTTTTTCTTTTCTTCTCTTTTTCTTTTCTTTCTTTTCTTTTCTTTCATTTTTAGTGTGTTTTACCATGAAAGAATGTTGGATTTTATCAAATGTTTCTTCTTTGTCTATTGAGATGATCATGTGAGGGTTTTTTTTCCCTCCTGTAGGCATGATGTATTACATCAATTGATTTTTGATGTTAAAATAACCTTGCATTGGGGCGCCTTGGTGGCTCAGTTGGTTAAGCATCTGCCTTCAGCTCAGGTCATGGTCTCAGGGTCCTGGGATTGAGAGCTGTGTGGGGCTACCCATTCAGCAAGGAGTTTGCATTTCCCTTTGCCCCTCACCTCCAGTTGCGCTCTCCTCTTTCTTTTTCTCTGTCTTTCAAATAAGTAAATAAAATCTTTAAAAAAAATAGCCTTGCGTTTCAGCGATATGTACCACTTGGTCATCGTGTAGAATTATTTTTGTGTGTTTCTGGATTTGATTTGCTAGTATTTTCTTGAGGATTTTTACATCCATAAGAGATAGTAAGACATAATTTTGTTATCTCATTGTATCCTTGTCTAGTTTTGATATCAAGGTGATACTAGCACCATAAAAATAAGTTGGGAAGTGTTATTCCCCTTATCTATTTTGGAAGAGTTTGTGAAGAACCAGTATTAATTGGTAATTAATAGAGAATCATTTACAAGATAGAGGTTAGGAAGTACTGTTTTTGATAAGCTAGTTTCTGGACAGGATAACATACTGACAATCTTCTTTTTTTTCCCTCCGTTTTATCTTGAGACTCCTTTTGATTTTCTTGAACAGTTTTAGAAAAGTGGTTTTGCAGACAGTAGCCAGAATTAATTTTTTGTTTTCAGTTGCAATTTCCTGATACCTACTGAGGTGGAATGTTGAAGTATGCTAGAAACAATTTGCTCAACACTGATTAGGACTTAATAACCAGGTATTAGTTCTAAAGTTAATTACATATTTTGATTGGTTTTAATTGTTGCTGTTATTTGGTTGCTGTTTCTCTGATTTGGGGGTTTTGGTTTTGCTTTTTTAAGGATATGAGGCAAGGGTACAATGACCTGGTTGACAGTATACTCCAGAAAAAGATATGCAGGAACACAATACTAAAATGTCCTGGGTTTATGATGCAGTACAGGGGGGAGAAAGCACACCATGCAGAAACATGGAGCATCTCCATAGGAGGAGGTTAGAAAGAACTTACTACAAGATGTGGACTGTGAATAGGTGTTTTAGAAGAGGGTTCAAACAAGCGAGGCTTTGGTCTGAATTGGATGCTCTCAGGAACTGTGGATAGTTCTGAGTAGAAATAAATCTTGCATAGAAAGGGAGAAGACTAAAGAGTAAAGCTAAAGGTGGGACAGGTGGATGTTTGATATTTTAGGGTTTGCACTGTGATGTTTTGCTCTTGGTCCACATCATGAATTGTTCTTGTTTTTGTCTCACTTCTGAAATTGATATTCTGTAAAATTATTTTTGTCCAGCAGGAGAACATAGTGGCCTAGCTGTAGATCACTTCAGCTCCTAACAACATCGAGGCCTAGCCGTCATAGTCAAGCAAGTCCTAACTTTTTAGAGGTTAATTTTCCTTTTTTCACAGGTGAACTATATAATAAATAGTGCATTTGTAATAAAGTCTTATGGGTCATTAAAGTAAAATCAAAGGACCATGGTGATAAAATTAAATTTGCAACATTACATTTTGTACATTAAAACAAAGCAACTCTTCTATGCTACTGTTTCTTTTCTTTGCTCTTGTCCACAGTAAAAAGATATATAAAGCACTGTGTGATCTAGCAGGGAAAGCTGGGGGGGAAAGTGTATAGTAAGACTGTGACTAGATCTCACGTTTGAACAAACAATCAATATAATCCAAAATGCGGTCTAATAATTATGGCCCCTCGTGAAAAACAATTTGTCACTGAAAAGCAATAGCTTTCTAATAATGTGAAAAATATTATTTCTAAATCTCAAAGTCAGCAATGAAGTTTGAGGACCTCTATTTATATTCTAATCTTTCACTAGGTTCTGCGCTATCAGTTTACTAAGTTTCATGTTAACCTTGGAGATTTAAAGGACACTCTTCGGAGTAAATCAGCTGTTTGTCCTTCAGAATAGTGAATTCAACTTACAGACTCATGGGAAGATCTGCTTTTAAAACAGAGCCAGTGTATTACAATTTGAATATTCCTTTATTTCTTTTTTAAAGAAATGTGCTTATTTTCTATTCATATTATATTATGAAAGTAACCTGGCATCAGCATTACTGATGAATTTGTATCACTGGTGAAAAAATATATATATATATGCGCCAGTGTAAGCTTAGAATTCAGATTCACTTCAAAAAGGAATTCTATGTGCAAGTTACAGATCGATGTGTGTAATGAAGCAGATCCATGTTTTTGAAATGATGCCAGAATATCCTGGGCATTTTTTTTCCTGGTTAAATTTGCATTAGGTAACACGTATTTTTGCACACCAAATTATTTTAGAAGACTACTTGGTAGTACTGGTTTATATTGTCAAAAGAATTAATTTAAAAATTCACTGACTTTTTTTAAAAAGTATAAGTACATGCATTTGATCTAATGTTATTGAGCCAATATCCCATCATATGTATAATTACATTTTATAATACTAATTGTTTTAGGGCAAATACCTCTGCTTTACTCTTACTTATATAAGGTTAACTTAGCTATTCATAAACTATTGTTCTATATAAGTTGCAGATAAATTTGTTAGGTTTATCTACTTTTCAAGTTGGATATGTCATTGGAGGACAATGAGTCACTCAGGATAATTGACTCATTTCTAATAGTAAACTATTTCTTCTAAAAACAGGTAGTGTCTCTTGAAAAATTAAGATCTTTTTTATTCTTAATTATTTCTATAGGATTTTCTCCGTATTATACTCAAGATAAAATAAATTACTATATAAATCAAAGTTCTCATTGTTAGTGTAATGGTGTCCTATTTTAAATTTTCTAGTTGGTGCCAAGAACTGTGAAGAGTCTAAGATTTTTACCCAGTTTGCAAGCTAACAAATTAGCCTATCACACTTTTTTTTCTTTTTAGATTTTATTTACTTATTTGAGAGAGAGAGAAGAGAGAGGGGGGTGAAGGGCAGAGGGAGAAGCAGACTCCCCGCTGAGCAGGGAGCCTGATGCGGGACTCTATCCTGGGATTCCAGTATCATGATCTGTCTGAGCCAAAGTCAGATGCTTAACTGACTGAGCCACCCAGGCACACCTATCACACTTTCATGGACGTTGGCAGGAGAAACATGACTCTTGGTTCAGAGACAAAGGGTAATTTATTACTCATAGTCATAACAGTAGCCAGAATATTAGTTTTTTGCACTGGCTCTCTAAGCTCCAATTACCACAGGGAAATGAGAAGATGGCCAGAGAATGACTCTACATGCAGTGGGAGGTGTTACAAGGGAGGAACTCTGAAGAAAGGGAACCCACACCCTTTATAATGGAAGATAAATAATTCTGTCCTAAATACAAACATCCTTTAAAAGATAGCTTGGAACAAAGGCAGTCAGTGCTTTTGTCCCCAAGACACATGAGAGAGCCGTAGAGTATTGCCTGTTATTTCTGGTGTACACAAATGTTATTGCCTCTCATAGGCTGATTGTGTGTCCAGGCAACTTATAAGACTCTTATTTTTTCTTAAAATTTGTACCCTGATTCTGTTGTTTGCTTTCCCTTAGGTGGATGATTAAACATCTGCATATAATGACAACTGTATATTTTCTTTACTAATCCTTACAACTCCTAATTCTCTTTCCTTCTTTTAACCTGAGGCAGAACTTCCAGTGGTGTGTGACATATGGGTTGGTTCCTGATCTTAAAAAATATACATGTATCTAAAATTTCTCTGTCAAGTATAATATTTGCTATTGGTTCTCGGGTACAATTTTTATCCAGTTAAGGAAGTTTTCTTCTAGTTTTCATTTATTGATTTTTTTAATTAATAGAGATAACCAAAAGATTGTTTCTTTTAATAGGCTGAATATTATTGGTAGATCTTTCTGATACTGAACCATCATTATGTTCATACTCAATCATGTAATTAAATAAAACTGTAGGATTCAGTAAGCTTATGCAGTATTTTAAGATATATATTCCTAAGTGAAACAGGTTTGCCCTTACTTTGTCATTACCTTTATGGTAATCAGAACTACACTAGCTTCATAAAATGACCTGGGCATCTTTACCTCTTATTCTATTTTGTGAAACAACTTGTATAACATAGGAATTTAATATCATTTAAAAGTTTGTATGAACTCACTTCAAAACCTTCAGTCCTGGATTTTTGTTTTGTTTGTTTATGTCTGAAGGGGAAATCTTGGCTACTACTTTAATTTTGTTTTAAATTTATTGTTAAGTTTTGGAACAGGGCATTTTGACACTGTATATTTTTCTAGAATTTATACATTTTTTAAGTTTTTAAATTTGTTAGTGCATTTGATAATTTATTATGATAATGGAACTATCAAACGTAGTAGGACTAGGACAAATTATTTAGTAGAATGGGTTAAATAAACTCCTTCAAGGAGAAAATTTTAAAATCAGAAAATTTTAAAGTCAGAAATCATAGGACAAAAAATTGATGAATGTCATTACATCAAAAGTAAGGATAGCTCTTCAATGAAGGACACAGTGGGAGGAGGTGTGTAAAGGAAAGAGAGGTTTAATATATTAAAAAAGAAGAATGAAATCTTGTCATTGGCAGTGACATGGATGGAGCTAGAGTGTATTATGTTAAATGAAATAGTCAGAGAAAGACAAATACCATATGATCTCAGTTTTATGTGGAATTTAAGAAAGAAAACAGATGAGTATATGGGAATGGTGGGGGTGGGGGGGAAGGAGAGAGGGAAACAAACCCTAAGAGACTATTAAGGATAGAGAACAAACTGAAGGTTAATGGAAGGGGAGTGTGGGGGATGGACTAGATGGGTGATGGGTATTACAGAGGGCACTTGTAATGAGCACTGGGTTGTATGTTAACTGATGAATCACTCAATTCTATCCCTCGATTCTACTCCAGAAACCAGTAGTTAATATGTTAACTAAAATTTAAATTAAAAAAAAAGATAACTAAAGGATCCTTATCAATAAAAAAATAATACAAAAGAAGACATGTATGTTATAAAGAGAAGCTTCCCAAAACCCGCAGCAAATATAAAGTTTACTGGAAAATGTAGGAAGCATTGTCTTTTTTAAGTGAGAGTTGAGCAGTGATGCCCAGGAGTTTTGTTTGCAATCACAGGCACACAACATTGAATACAACAAACTAAAATCCCAGTCTTCATGGGGCTTTTGTCAGGTTGAGTCTTTTGATAATGGATCTTACTTTTGAACCTGTACCTAACGGGAAAATGTTGGTCATAGGTACAAACTTCTAGTTATAAAATGAATAAGTTCTGGGGATCTCATGTACAGCATGGTGATTAGAGTTAACAATACTACGTTGTATACTTGAAATTTGTTAAGAGAGTAGATCTTAAGGAGCGCCTGGGTGGCTTAGTCTCTAAGCGGCTGCCTTCGGCTCAGGGCATGATCCTGGCATTCAGGGATTGAGCCCCACATCGGGCTCCTCTGCTGGGAGCCTGCTTCTTCCTCTCCCACTCCCCTGCTGTGTACCCTCTCTCACTGGCTGTCTCTCTCTCTGTCAAATAAATAAATAAAATCTTTATAAAAAAAAAGAGGGTAGATCTTAAATGTTGTCACCTCAAGAAAAAAGGCAACTATAAGAGGTGATGAATGTGTCAATTAACTTGATTGTGACAATCATGACACCATGTATATACATATATATGTATATATTTTATTTATTTATAACATCGCACACCTTTAAAAAATCATCACATTGTACAACTAAAATAAAATTTTTATTTGCCCATTATACCTCAATAAGGCTGAGGGGAAAAATGGAAAAAAAAATATGTGTGTTTTAAAGAGTTAGTTTAAATGGTTCTGGAAACCCTGAATTTTATTATTTGTATCTAGCAAGATTCAGGGAGATTTTTTCAAAGATTAACCGTTATTTTAATAAACTGGTATACAAAGAAATATGTACACATGATGGAACAATGGGTAAAGAATCCATTGACTAATTTAAATTGAGTATTGAGTACCTATTGACTTAAAGCAGTATTCTGTTATAGAATCTATTGTAATTTAGGTTTTTTTTTTCCCTTGAACGTTCATTCTGTCTTTTCTGACATAGCTTGATTTAGTGTCACCATATGATTCGGAGTAAGAAGCTGATTTTCAGAAGAGATATAAATCAAGGAAACATTTTTTAAAAATTAGTTAATTTAAATTCCTTAAGATTCAGTGAGTCAGAAAACATTAATGGATCTTTTTGTTAAATACAGCTCTGTTATACATTGGGTCATCAAGTAACAAAACGTATATTAAAGTGGTTTTTATGAGTAGTAAACATTCATATTCTTCTGAGACTGTATCTTATCCTAGAAAGAGGGGTAACACTTTGTTCTTTTAAATAAGCTTTAAATAATATTGCCTGATGAGTAATGAACAGAGGAGCTAAAACAATTATATTTTTATCTTTTTTACCATTGAATTAACTTTATCTTGTTAATTTTGATTTTTAGGCATAGAAGAGTAGAAAATGAAGCCAAAGTTTAAAAAAAAGAAAAAAAGATAAATGAGTCACCAGAAATTAGATTTCATTGACTAATGTAGTTTATCATCTTCTGTATGTTTTTAACAAGCTAAGGAAAAATTGTTCTGCTATTAGGGAAAAATTTTTTTTTGGGTATTGTTTGTTTCTATTTATTTTGAACCTCAAAAAGCAACACTGTATTGGCTGAATTAATTGAATAATTGCTACCAGGTGAAGTTCATGTTATATATGATTGGAAAGAAAAGAATGTACTGATTTTTTTTTAATCCAATAGATTTCTGTTTTAATCACCCAATATTTTAGAAGAGGCGCTTTGGAGATATTTAAAATCGATACTGAATTGTGCAGAGATCTCAAGTCTAATTAGTGATAAATCCCAGTATCTTAAAATAAGTGAACAGCTTTAATTTAGTGTTTCCAATGTACATTGCTAGTTTTTTTACTTGGTACAGAGCTCATATGCCTATATTTTAGGGAAAGCTCTCTGGTATATTTCACACATAACGTATTTCTTTATAGTTCATTGGAGTGGTTTACTATGATTTCTCCTACCATGGTTACAAAAGAATGGGAAGCGTTAGATGAACAGAGAATATATGAAGACAAACCAAAAGCTACAGTATATCACATTGTCAGTTAAAGATCAGTTGTAAAATGAGATCCAGAGAAACAGAGTGCGGAGAATCAATACCAGAAAGTCATTTTGTCAGGGTTTAAGAACTGGTTGAATGCTATATAGGATCTGTAATTTAATATACATCAGAGAAATTTGAATAATTAAGGACTCAGATTTCACTCTCTTGACTCAACAAGGACTTTAACAAAGAAGGTCAAATTTGGGTACCATAAAAACGGATAGTACTTTCCTGGCAGTCCAACGTACCCCAGTTTACTGTTACATAGGGATATGGAAAATTCTAATTTGGAGGAGTGGGCATGAAAGAAAGACAATATCTGAGACATGACAAACTGCAAAAAGGCCATTTTCTCACCTCCTCCATTGTTCTAGCATCTTCTCCTTCCTCTCTTCATCAGTGTTACTACTATGAGAGCATCACACTTTTATATAATCAGGTTACTTTAGCCAAAATTGATGGGCCCAGTGGAGGGCCTCTGATCCAACCTTTGTCTTAGAATAATAATTCTTTTTTCTAGGATTTGTGGACTCAGAATTTTAAAAGATTCAAGGCAGTCTCTTAGGTAATTGAAAGTAGAAAGATAGAAGAACTGTTAAGCCCAAAGCCCTTAGAGTCCATGTGGAGAAAGCAGTAGGTATGTGTTGACAGCAAAAGGAATAATGCCAACATGCATAGTGGAAAAGACTTTACTCCCAGGAGCAGTTCTCTTGGCCAAAGATGCTTATCTGAACTTCTGCTTCCAGAGAATAGAAGCCACACCATTCCTCTACTGGTATCCAAAATTATCAGTGAAAGGAAGTTCCAATAAACCAGCAGGGGTACCTCTGAATGTATTTCTAGTTTAATAAAAGTAAAAACTCTATTTCTTGCTTTTGCCTCCACCAAAGGCCTGTGAACCAATTCAGGATGATCTAATGTATAAGAATAAGTGTAGAAGGTCTCAGGTGGTCCTTTTTTTTTTTCTTTTTCTTTAAAGCAATATTGCTATCATCGAAATTAGAGTCAGCAGGGAGCTAGTGTTGATATGGGGTTAAAAGCATCATCCCATACTGGGTAATCAATGGGTATTAGGTCAAGTTATTGTCTTGCACTGTTTTTGCTGGCTGAAAGTACTGTAGGTGAAAGAAACACAGGACAGCTTACTTACAAATTGCACTTTATATAATATGTAAAGAAAATCCTTGCAAGGAGACTTTAGAGTTGCCTGGCTTTTCCTAATTTAGTAAACAAAGGCACTTAGAGGCCGTATTGACAATTGAAAAGTTGGACTAGGGAGGAATCCAATGCTTGATTGTAGTTTCATACTAAATTTTATTAAATCTAGTGAGTATTTCAGTTTAAGTATGAAAATATTATAAAGAATGGGCAGTTCAGATGACTTTCTGTGGATGGAAATCTGCAGGGGGGGGGAGCGAGACAAACAATGTATTGATAGGAAGAAAAACCACTTTTTACCAGGCAATTTCACCACTCAAATTTGCATGTGACAAAAATAATACTCAAAAGGCAGACTTAATGTTTAAAGTACTAATAGCTCTGTATATACCAAAAAGAAAGCCAAAATCTTTTTGTGCAGTTGAATATTTTTAATACAGATAATCAGAGCTACCATTGATGGAGGGAAGTTTACCGTGTGTCAGGTGCTGTCAGGTGCTTTCCCTAGGTCATTTCATGTGCATTCTCTAATTTAATTCTCACAAGCCAAAAAAGTACTGTTATTCTCATTTTACAGAATAGGAAAGAAATTTGAAGTTAGGAAAAAAAAAACACTTGCTTTACAACCCACCTTTTCAATAAGCTTTCTTTGAGTACTTGTTTTATAAACACTACGTGGTAGGTGCTATGGATTAAATAACAAAGTTAGTAACTGTCCTTTCCATTAAAGACTATGTCCCCAAAGTTGCACGGCATATGTTGCTGGCAAGAATTGAACCTGGTTGTCTGTGACCTGACATCCTTGACCTTTGTGCAATGTTATAACATCTCCCTCCCACTTTCTCCCCTCCCCATCCCACCAAAAAAATTAAAACATGAAGTGTTAAATGAAATAATTGAAATCAGACCTAATTCTAGAGGAAGCTTCCGCATTTTGCTACACCAGTATGTGAGATTCTTTGGTTTTAAGAGAATAAAAGGTCAGCACTAAGGCCAATGAATCAAAAATCTGTCAGATTAGACAACCAGTGTGCTTCGGGCCCTCTGATAGATGGGAACAAATAGAAAGCATCAGAGCATCTGCTCTCTGAGCACTTTCCAAAATATTTCCCCTCAGTTCTTAACCTGGTGTTTGCAATTCAAAAGGCATCATGATCTTGTAGACCTTTTCCAATTACAGATTTCATTTTTAGTCCCTGAATTATATATATATTTTAAAAACCCTCCCTTTTTATTTCCTGACCAATTCTCTTCCATATCCAAACTCCCTGTAAGGTGCCCTGTCATCTAAAAACTATATTCTTTCTGAAGTAAATTTTCTTTGAGGTCTCTTGTTAATCTTTTTCCCTAGCCCAGATCCCATTTATTAAAAGTGTTCCAACAGTGGAAAAGCTTTTCTGAGAGATCCTGAAGAGGATAATTTTCATACAGATAAAATGGCTAAAGGAGAGAAAAATAGAGCCAAGTTCAGTTCTCTCTTCAATTAGGTTGGCATGGTCTTCGTAGCTGTAATCTATTTAACTGCTTGCGAAGCTGTTAGAAACCCAAACACCATAAAATGAGAACTGAAATTTGCCTGATTTTGTGACTTAAACTGCTCTGCATCTAAAACATCTTCAGAATAGGTTATATACCATGAATGTCTAAGCAAAGGTAATTTTTTAAAATGCACAACTTTTCATTTATTGAAAGCATAGTATGTGTCTGACAGTGTTCTATTTTGTATATTAATTTAACCTTTGGAAAAAAATCCTAGGATATAGATACCTGTTTATTATTATTATCCCTGTTTTGTCTTATTTAGTTTTTTATTATCCCTATTTTAAAGTACGGAAAATGAAGTGAAAGGGAAGGAGATAACTTGCCAGATTCTCATCATTAGAAAGTTATACAATTAATATTTAGTCTACAAAAATACTCATCATGTGATAATAATGTTTCAAAAAAAGATAACGTGGTAATTTCTGTGACCCAGTGTAAGACCATAAAAAACTAAAGTCTATTGAGGTCATGTCTAAATGCCCATCTGCTTTCACTATTTTGGCTGAAATAACTGCCAACCTCTGATATATTAGCCCACCAAGCTATCTGGTTTGCCAGTCTAGAAAATGCACTAATTTTAATTAACCTATTATTTCAGGCACTTATTTCTTAATTTATTCAGGCTATAAATATAATTTATTCTGCAAGTTTAGTATTTCGAAAGCATTGCCTTGAATTATTAAATTAAATTTAATACTACTTAATCTGTCTCCTGCATTTTATGACTTTTAATTAACTGTACATTATTTTTTTAAATTGTATTTCATCAAAACTAAAATCTTTCCTTTTGAACATAAAGAATCAGTCCAGTGTCTGTTACCTCTGCACACAAGTTCTTTTGATTTACAACCTTTGTAACCTAAATGGATCTGGATCACTTAATAAATTCCAGTTTTAAATTTAATCATGCTTTTAGATAATACTCTAACAAATAGGAATTTCTAGCAAATTTAAATTTTCTTTAAATTTAGAAAATGTTGTGACAGCTCTCTTCAAAATGCCACCCTTATAGAGATAAGAGTCTTATCCCTGGTTTTTCTCTTTTAGAGCCTGCAGTTTTTTAAATAATGTGCAAGTTTACACTGGTGATTGCCTTAGTCAAAAGGTGCATTATTGACATGGTGTATTTTTCAAGGGAACCGTACAATTCATTTTTGGTTTAAAATAAATTAAAGGAAATCCTTAATGACCATGCCAATCCATTCTGTTTTTTAAATAGCTGCATTGTGATTTGGGACAGTTCTGTGCACTGATAGTGAAAAGTTCCCATCGCTTTCTCTCTATACCCACATGCCAACCCACACACATAGAGATACATAAACACACATGTGTACAAACACATACAAATGCAACATATATATATATGTATATATATATATTCGGTGATAGCTCTTTCCCACTTTATTTATGCATGTGTATATATTTGTATATATGTAACAAAACTAAATTATTATTTTTAAAAATTTTATTAATTTAGAGAGAGAAAGTGTGTGAGTGGGGGAGGGCAAAGGGAGAGGAAGAGAGAAGATCTCCAGCAGACTCTGGGCAGAGCCCCACATGACGCTCAATCCCAGGACCCTGAGATCACATGACCTGAGCTGAAATCAAGAGTCAGATGCTTAACCTACTAAGTCACCAGGCGCCCCAGAAAACTAAATTTAATAGAACCACAAATACACATTAAATGGTATTCAATAGGTTAAAGAATGTTACATCTTAAATATCATAAACCATATCCAATCATATATTTAAAAGCAGATAATGTCCAGTGGCCTCACCTCTTCCCTTTCTCCTCCTCTACAGAGCCTTTGGTGCTAGTCTTAGACTTCCTCTGAGCCCTTGTTTGTAAAGCCACATTTCAACTCTGCAAGCACATGTAATGAGAGAAAACGTAGAGCCTGCAAAACTGCAGTGATTATAATTTTATAATGTTGGCTTCCCTGAGCCTGTCTCCAACAACCATAATTAATGCAATACATCCGTTAGCTTCTCTCAGGAGTAAAAAGAAGGATCTAATTGAAACCTTGTAAAGCAGTTTCACAAGTGAAATGGAAAGAATATTGGCATTTATCTTCCAGCCCCACCTTTACACAGTCACAGATTATTAATGTTTCATAAAAATGTTGTAAACCTTCATGCTAATAATACTACAACTGATGAATTTAGGTCAAATAATGACAATTGAATCTTTAATTGGTAATGTCTAATAGAATTTCTTCTCTGGAATAAGAAGCTAAGGATTCTAAAAATTATTCTATAATTAGTAATAGTCATTTTATGATTCTGAAGAACTTCTAGACCAGCATGTCTAAACTTAAGAGAGAACTATTCCATATTCTAATAAGTAACATGTTGATTTATATAAAGATGGTACTGACAGCCTCGATAAGATAAGCTAACCCATTCTTCCCCCACACTTGGCTGTGGTTGGCATCACTCTGTGAACACTGTAAGCAATGCAGGTCGGAGTCTCCGTTTTAATTATGAAAAATAGTACCTATTTTTTCAACTGCCCTCCTCTAGTCTTCCTCCTCCTCCCATTCTTTCTCCTCCTCCTTCTTTTCCTTCTGCTGCTGCAAAATAGGAAACCTGAATTCTGAGCTCTACTTATAGTATCTTTTTCAAGACTCTTTACCTGTTATTGAGGGCTTTTTTGCACGTATTTAAATCTCTCATACCCAATAGGTACTATCATCAAAGGAATTACATTCATTTACTGTGGGATTCATTTACTGAGGAAGTATTTGCTGAGCATCTACTGTATGCTCAATGATCAGGCTTCAGTGTATCGACAGACCTTTCTCTTCGTGGAACTTATCTTCATAATCGTTCAGTTTATTGTGTAATATCCACATGACTTCTTCATTGACTTTTGGGTTGTTTTGGAGTGTATTTCCAAATTTTCAAATATGTGGGAATTTTCTACTCATTTTTTGTTACTGATTTTTAGCTTAATTTTGTTGTGGTCGGAAGACCTACCTTCTCTGATTTTAATGTTTTGAGGACTGATGAGATTTACTCAAAATATGGTCAACTTTGTTTGATAACCCATGTGCACTTGAATGTTTATGTGATTGTATTGAGCAGTGTTTTATGTATTTCCACTAGGTCAAGTTTATTAATATTGTTTTTCAAATTTTCTATATTTCTTATTTTTATTTTTTTTCTACTTGTTTGATCAGTTGCGGGGAGAGGCATATTAACTCTCCTACCCCAATTATTGTCCATTTCTTCTTGTGTTTCTATCTTTTTTCCCTTTATTTGTGACTCTGTTATTAGGTCTATACAAATTTAGAATTATAACCCCCCTAGTGAATTTAACCTTTCATTATTATAAAACATCTTTCCTCATTAATATTAAAGTCTTTTTTATAAAGTCTATTTAACTTGATACTGATGGAGATAAACCAGCTTTCTTTTGGTTAGTGGAACATATTAATTTTTTTGGGTTGTGTAACTTTTCTGTATCTTTCTATTCTAAGTGTATCTCTTGTATGCATAATATAGTTAGATTTCGTTTGAGTTTAAATCCCTGTTATCTTTAATTGATTAGCTCATTTGCATTTGGCACAACTACCATTGTATTGCGTTTAAATCTACCACTTTGTAACTTACTGTCTTGTCTGAACTACGTTGCTTTTTCTTTCTTTTCTTTTATGTTGATTAAATGTCATTACCCCATTTTTTCCAGTCTTTGCTTGACAGTTACTCATTTTCTTTATTGTTGTTTTATGGTTATCCTAGAAACTACATTATAAACTTTGACTTATTGAGTTCTTATGTACATTTGATTATGATGTGATTTTAAAAAGCATTTCTCACCCTAATATAGTTTTTTACTTAAATATAGGCATTTTAATATGTTTTAGCTTTATTTAGTGTAAAATATTTGAGTGTTAGGAATGGACTATTTAGTTTAAGCATAAAATATCTGTATGTGAGAGTAAAATAACAATACACAAATTATTGTGAAAGCTGGGATTAGATCTACTTTTTTTGTCACAAAGCAGAATACTGTCCAACCATGACCTGAATTTTCATTTTTCATATGAATGTTCAGTATCTTGTACACAGTATGAAGGCAAATAAGACACAATCCCAGAATATTTAAAATTAAATAAAATAATTATAACCTTAAAGATAATAATAGAAAGAATTCTTATCTGGTCATAAAGAACAATTTTTAGAAAGTTCTTGATTAAAGAGGGAAAAAAAATCTTTGGTAAGAATTTGGTTAACCTATAGCTTTCCACTAGGCTGATAATAGGACCAGAAATATTACCATATGTTCTATTGTACAGTTGAGGGTATGGTTCTTAACTTTCCCTTAAGGATTATCTTAACGTGATATTATTTGTGGAGAAAGGCAGGAGGATAGTATAGCAGAGCTGCTGTTGCTCAGTCTGTTCAGTCCCTACCTCGTCATTTTGGTGGATTACTGCATACTCTCAATGCCTAGTGTCTGAATCTCTGCCTCAAGGTGGGTCTCTGTGGAAGTTTAAACTGTTGCACTGCAGCCTTGCATGATGTCACAGAGAAGTAATGGCTCATCAAAACAGCTGTCTACCAAAAATTGATCTGAGTTGGTATATAAATACCCCAACTCCCTCACCCATTAGGGCCAACGACTTTGAGATTTCTGCATGTAGTTTAAGCTCCATTTGCCCATGATGATAACTTGTTTGGTAGTGTATCCTTCATTGGCTCATTCCCTTCCCTATCTCCATGTCCACTTCGTGACTTGTATTTCCTGAAATATCTCACAAATAAACTACTGACACTTGAATGATTTTCTAGGTATTAGCTTCTGGGGTAACCCAAATTAAGACAGTTGGTACTAGCAGTGGTTTAAGAAGCACCTCCTCAAGATAAAATTTTGAAATTGCATCACTCAGTGGGCAGATGCTTCTAAGACCCCATTACTAGTAGTAAGTAGGGTAATGAAAACCCCAGAAATGCTGTAGCATTACAATAACCAAGACACATACCTGTAGTGAATTAGGATACAAATGAAATAAAATGCACTGGCTTGTGTATCTCTAGAGATATGGGACAACAATTATTGTAGGAGTGGTGGAACTTTTTTGGTCATTAAGTAATTAAAAAAAAAATGAAAGTCACGTCATCTGGTATAACAAGGCAAACCACAGGCTGTAGCAGCATTAAAGAGACTCTCCCATCCTACAACTAGTCAGCTCACTGAACTGAAAATCAGGCCCCAAAATAAAGGTATAAAGAAAGCTAAATTCACATCCTAGCAAGTCTTCTATACTCAAGTCAGAGCCCTGATAAGGGAAGAAGGGAACTTTAAGACCTTAGATGAGATATCTACATACGCTGTTTCAGAACCTTGAACCCTGAGATTTCCTGGAACCCCCTGGGCTAGCAGAAGTGGCACATTCTTCTTACCAGAAAATAACAGCCTCTCTTCTTCTGGAAACCATGCAATGACTTCACTTGAGGCAGGTATCTTGTATAGTCACGTTTTTGTTTTTGTTTTTTTTTCTTCTCCAGAGTTGCTCCTCATTTCCCTCTTTGCTTTTATTTCAGTAATTATGATTATGACTCAGCATGGCCCAACTGGAGAAGCACCATCCCTATCTTATCAGTTAGCTATTGCTGCATAACAAATTGCTACAAACTTAGTGGCTTAAAATAACAGACATATACCACAGATTCTGTGAGTCAGTCTACATATACTTAGCTGGATCATCTTTAGTTTTTCACACAGCTGCTATCCAAGTGTGAACCAGGGCTTCACTCTCATCTGAAGATGAACTGGGGAAGCAAATTCTCCCAAGCTCGTGTAGTTCTGGGCAGCGTTCAGATCCTATAGGCTGCTGGACCAGGGTTTCCTAAGGGTATTGCCTGCCTTATACAATAAAAGCAACATACATGTGCAACAGAAAATCTTAAAAAACGTGATCAGAAGGCTGATGTCAGCTATGATGATGCAAAATCATAACCATATACCAATCGCAAGGGAGCCTTTTCCAGAAGAGGCTGCATCCTTTTGAGGAATACTCTATAAAACAAAGCACCTATACATAATACCAGATTTCATAATCTTTCCTCAAAGAGACCTAAAGAAATTTACCAGGGCCCACTTTTATCATTTGAAGCCTGTTACACAGTCTGGGCTAACAACATACTGGGGAACCCACAATGTCCTCATAGACCCCTAGTTAGGATGCATTGTCGATCCAACGATTCTACAGAGCTCTCACCTCTGACATTTCTCAGTCCATAAGTGCATAATCAGGATGCATATACTTGGTTGACAGGGCTCCTGTACTTGCAACCTGACCTGTGAAGGACTGCAGTAATGGTAGGAAGGTTCAAGTAAAAGCCTCTGAAAGTGCTCACTTCCAAGCAGGTTAGGAAATAAAAAGCAATGCTGTATCCTGGGTGGAAGAGCAGAATGGCAATGGCAGAGGCCTAAAGGATATAATGGTGGTGGTTTTTGTTTTCATCCTATTTAATTGAGAGGTCTACATGCCTCTTCCCTAAAAAAAAACCAAAACAAAAAAAACAAAAACAAAACTGGAGCATGGCAAATGATAGCAAGTAGCATGCACTTAACCAGGTGTTATTTCCAATTGCAGCTGCTGTGCCAGATGTGTAACTTTACTAGAACAGATCAATACAGCCTTGAGCAATTGATATACAGTTATTGATCTGTCAAATGTGCTTTTTACTTCCAATACTAATCAGGAAAGAGGATTAGAAGCAGTTTACATTCAGCTGGGATAGATGGTACCATACATGCATAGTCTTGCCCCAAAACAGCATTAACTCTACTAATTTTAACCAAATATCATCAGAAGGAGTCCAGGTCATTTAACCATTATACAGAATATGTGGCTGGCTCTCTATATTAATATCCTATTAAAGAATTTACAATTTTAAGTTTTCTAAAGTAATTAAGAAAACGGATGTCAAGGCCCGTAGTCAAGAAGAAACCTGTCAAAAGTTTAGTCAAACTGACAAGAATGTTAAACAAACCTGTCTTGGTCAGGGATCACAGAGTGATTTATTGTCTGTCCATCCCATATAATATCACCTTGGATCAAGAAACCCACTTTATGGCAAATGAAGTGAACACTGAACATATGAGCATGCAGTTCTCTAGTCCCAGATATACCTCATCACTTAGAAGCTGCCAGCCCAATAGAATGTTAGCATGGCCTCTTGAAATGCAGAGCTGAGACACCAGATTGTGGCTGATGCCATTCATAGTTGAGTGCTGCCCTCCAAGGTGTGGGATACAGTTGAACCAAGGACATTATATGGTGTTATAGCTCTGATAGAATAAATAAATCTAAGAAACAGAAGATAGAAACAGTGGTTCTTCTCACCACACTTCCAGGTACTCACATAAGGAATTTGTACTTTCTGTGCCTATAACTTCAAGCTCTGCTGGACCAGAGGTCCTGGTTCCCAGGGAGGACTCTTCTAATGGGCAACACAGCAAAAGTTCCAGAAAACCTAAGTGCAGGCCTGCTACCTGATCATTCTGGGCTTCTCCTGACTGAAGACCAGAAAGCAAAACAAACAAAATGTTACTTGGCCTACAGGAATAATAGATTCCGATTATCGTGAGGAGATAGGATTGCTGCTACATGACAGAGGTAGGGAGAATTATGACTAGAATTCAGGATATTCCCTGAGCAGTCATATGGTGCTTTTATGATGAGTGGTATTCATTAATGTGTAATTACAACAAGTATGCCTTACAAGGGCATGTTATCCAGGGCACAGTTCCCAAAAAGATGAAGGTCTGTGTTTGCTTATTGGGCAAGACCTGTGAAAAGTTGGCTGAGAGTGAAGGGTCTGTAGAATCATAGTTGGTGAAGGAGAGGGAGTGTGTTAGTTTGTCCCACTTCTTCCATTTTTTTCAGTGAAACTGTGACTGGCCACCACATGAAAAACAGTGTTGATGTTGAGCTATTGAGTGAATTTAACATGGGACATGGGCAGATCAGTCCAAGGCAAGTAAATTGTTACAGATGCTTGTGGTGCCCCACCCATGTCCCTTCAAGCCTTAGCATGTAAGTGCATACGGATTTTCCACTGCAGTCATTATCTCTTTGCCTGAGGGTTTATCTGGAACCTTTTGTGCCCCCTGTTCACCACAGGCCAAAAGTGACAGAAAAATAACACTTCTAGGATCAGTCCTATACCACTGACTCCAAGAGTTAATTTAAAGACACCCCAGCCCCCATGGTCCCAAAAGGAAACCTCTTTGTTCCCTGTAATCTGCAATGGTTCCCTGACTTCTAGTTGTCTACAGTGGCAACTGCTTGATTGAATTGTTGTCTCAAGGTCTGCCCCTCAGAAAATCTGAACTAAAACAGACAGGCTTTGAGATCAAACTGACTGGGGTTCTAAATTTCGTTTGGAAACATCTCTTTGTAATATCTTTCCCTTCTTCTCTTGTTCCCTTCCCCCTCCATTTTGCAACAAAATTTATGTTAGAACATAATTTATTTTTGCAATTTAAGATTGATAAATTCTTAATAACATTAGCTAGCAAAAACTGATAGTAATATTCATTTTACAGAATATTTATCAGTGATAACTTCATAAGGTATCTAGTTTTATATCTGGCACATACTAGACTCTCTTTAAAGAGTCTGCTTTTATTTAATAATACGTATCTTGCTTTAATAAATAGAAGCTTAAAGAAAGGTATTTTATACTTATACCTGAATAATAGATATAATTACATTAATTGTATAATTTTACATGTTAATTTCCACAGCACCTGCTAAGAGTAGTTGGTGTTAGACTATATTCAGTAAAAGACATGTATTTGAATGTTCTCAGCAGTGTTACTTATAATAGCACCAAAATGAAACTACCCAAATTGTCATTAGGACTAGAGTGGTTAAATAAATTGTAGAATAGTTATCTAATGGAAGACTATGCAGCAATAAAAATTAACAATATACAACTATTAGCAACCATATGGATTATTCCCACAAACAAAAGTTTGAAACCTCATATAAAATGGAGTCAGGAAACCAGACGGAGGCACTTTCATGCCCTGCCACACATTGTTAGTTGCAGGCTCCAACAGCAAAAGACATATTTTGCATTCCCAACAGAAGTCTACTTTACTACTCCAACGGGAGGCAGGAAAAATTTCTCCTTGCCCAGCAACAAGTTCAACCAATAAGAAAAATACACAGCTCAGCCAGTAAGAAACCATCACCACCCTGAACTCTCACTTTCCTCCAATGGGCTTCCATCCAATGCAGCCCCTTCTAACTTCTTTTCTCTGTAAAGTAACAGTCCTCTCCTTTGATCCAGACCTGCCTATGGTTTGCCATAGTTGGCATGTCTCAAATTGCAATCACTCTGCTATTTCTGAATAAATCAATTTTGCTGGTAAAATAACTGCCCATTTTACTTCAGGTCAATGGTGTTGACTAAAAGAAGCCAGGCACACACACAAAAAAATACATACTATCTTTTTGTACCAAATAATCCATGCTGTCAGCAATCAGGGTACTAATTACTTTGGGAGGCATGCAGAGATAGGAAGAGGGCATAATGAGGGCTTTTGGTGAGTTGACAATATTCTGGGTTTTTGTTTTTGGGTTTTTTGTTTGCTTGTTTTTTGTTTGATGTGGTTATTGGTTGTAAAGGAGTGTCCAGTTTGTGAAAATTTAGTGAACTTTATACTTACATTATGTGTACGTGTGTGTGTGTATGTGTGCACATACTAATAAGTTAAGAAAACCTAGAGTCAAAATCAAAGACACTGTTCTAAAGGTTATCTGGCACAACTAGGTTTTACAAAGAGTAGAGTTCATTATTTAAATACATCAAAATATTTCCTTTGACATTCATCATGATTTCAACTCAAGTACTTTCTTACTGCCAGATAATTGATTCCTATTGTATCACTATCTCTTGGGTAGTTTTGTGGTATTTGAAACTCCAACATCCATACAATATGCATCAAAGTACTTTTTTTTACTTAGTTAAAATTCATGACAGGCTTGACAGATTCTGATTCAAAACATTAAATGTATCCTTCAAATTAATTTATTTGATATTACTTTGAAATGCTTTAAAATTGGCTTTCAACTTTTTAATTTCATTACATAAATCATAACAGACAGACAATATTTCCTGGATACTTGCAATCTCATTATATTCTCTTTCCCCCTCTTTCTTCTTTTGGCTTTTTTCTTATAGTTCAGGAAAAATTTTCTTATTATACCTTAACATCAGATGATAAACTTTATAATATTTAACGTTCTGCCTTGACAGAGATTTGAATGGCCATAACAATGGGGGAAAGGTGACAGTAGTAGACAAGGAAAGACGACTTTCTCCACATTAATAATGAAAGTCACATAAACTTGGTTTAACAAAGTTTACTTTGTTTACCAAGAACATAAAATATATTTCTATTTAATCAAAAATGTATCTTGATTAATTGATCTGCTCATTCAACATTTATAAAGAAACTGTTACAACCAAGTAATTTGATACTGCTCTGAAAAAGAGCACATTGTCTAGTGGTATATGTACCAAAATGTCTCAACTGTGTCTCAACTTTCTTACTTGAAGTGCTAGCTAGAGTTTTGAAGAGTTTCTAGGCAAGTACTCTTAAGACTTTCAAGGTTAGTAAGTGAGTTATTTTATTAGAATTTATTTAGATTTTGCAGCCAAATTAGTGATTAGGGTCATTTTCTACTGTTATTCATTCATTCATTCATTCATTCATTCATTCATTCATTTTTTAGCCCCAGGTTTTCTTTTCCACCCAAGGTCAGCTCCTAAAACATTTTGCTTCCACCTGTAGAAGGCCGCAGGCAAATTTATGCTGCTTTCTTCACCTGGTAAAGCTGACAACACAAGATCCAAAATTTATTTCCTCTATTAGTGTAACAAACACTTGATTTCTGAATTTTTAAGTGACATGCCAGGCTCTGAACAAAGATCAAGGAGAAGCAAACAAGAAAACACTTTCCAAACAAAATGTTAAGAGTTGAAACTGAGCTTTGTATAGAAGCTCTTGAAGAGAAGAATAGGTGATGAATGGCAGAGTAGAGAGGAGGGTGGTGTTGGGGAAAGAGATCTGGGAAATGTTCACTGCAGTGATAAACTCCTTGGAACTGGGCTTCCCCCATAAGTGATAGTGACCTCTCTGAGAGTAGCCAATGTAAAATAGAGATGCATAGGTGAGCTTTATATGCTGCTTGTCCCCTTATGCCCAAAGGAATGCACTTTGCATCAAAGGCTGCCTTCTAATCCTTTATATCCTATTGCATCAATTTGTCACCCTGGGAACCCAGCCACCATGTTGTTAGGAAGCACAGATCACATAGAGAGGCCAGCGATAAATACTCTGGGCAACAGTTTCAGCAAAGGTCTCAGCTAACAGCTACTATCACCCATGAAATAAGTGAGTGAGCAAGTGTTCAGATGGTTTCATAGCCCAAACTTTCAGCTGCTCCAGCTGACACCTAGTTAAAGAAGAATGAGCTATCCTCTTGAGCCCTACCCAAACTATAGATTGGTGAGTACAATAAATGTTTTGGGTGATCTTTTTAAAAAATCTGGCTATAGTAACTAGAATGATCAATATGATTGTGTGACAGAAAATAACTCTGAAATGAATCTCAGAAATACCTCCTGATAGAGCTTGCAGATTAATAAAGCAATATAAGATAAGCACATGAATTTCTATAGTATGAGAAAGAATACTATATTTAAAATGTGTAACCATAAAGACACAACGGTCATGAGGGTAGTTAGCCTGAGAAAGGAAATGTACTAATTTTGGAGTCAGAAAATTTATGGAAGAGGTGGCATTTGAGATGTGTTGTGTACCATTTATTTCCAGGAAAAAATACGTTTTTTCATTCATACACAAAATTTCTACTTTCATGGTAATTTAATTTTTTTGGCAATGTAGCATAAGTCTGACAAATGTAGTTACAACAATTTTTTTCCATTCTCTGTACTCTGTTCATATATGCAGACTAAAAAGTGTGGCATGAGAATCCCTCCATATGGGTTCTGTGATAAAATCTGGAGAGTATATGCAAAGAGATAAATAAGGTGTACAGCTTCACATCATTACTTAGGAGACATTTGGCCTTAGCAGAGACACTTGGGCCACCTGAGAGTGCATATGCAGTTGAACTGGAGTCACATTAGAACGATAAGCTGCCCAATTGTGTGTTTATTTCAAATACCAAGATAACTTGAATAACATTGCAAGTATAACTTGAGAATTTAACCCACATGTATGAAATATCCCTGTTAGAGCAATTGTGAGCTGAGTAGTTAAGGGTAGAAGCCAAAGTTACTCACAGTTAGAAATACAGATGTTATTCATCTCTTTTCAATCTTCCAGTTAAGTTCTTCTCAATTGCTGGTGAATGTCCCACTGTGAATGCCTCTTACCTTCTGACTACCAACATAGAGTCATTATCAGGAATAAACTCACATTGCTAAGATGTTTTACTTCACATCTAGAATTTTCCAAGTAGTGAAGTGGCCTCCAGGCGAGCTGGAACACAAACTGTAGGAGTTTCCGAATCTAGGTATTTCTCAGAAACATCACAAACCTAAACCTGAGATCTATACAGATTATGGAAAGCATTTTTTTTCTTTTTCTAATGAATATATACCTTTATAAAATGTGTAATGCTTTTTTTAGGCAAAATTTATCCTATATAATTTTTGCATCACTGACATTTATCAGTTAATTGTTCATTTTTCAATATTGGATAAAAACAAAATAGAAATATCGAAGGAATAATCTTAAATACTCTAATATTCAGATATAGCTAAGGTATATGACTCTTAAGTTCCTTATTTAGTGTGTTTGTCCCCCACCCACCCATTCTGCTAGCAGAACACTAAGAAATCCACTGACCCAATTTGTACTGTCATAATTTGATACTTCAGCACTTAAAAAGGCTAAGCCACACTAAAAGCATAGTAGTTTCTCCTTCGTTGTGAAAGCTAAAACCAATGAATTAGCCCACAGAGTCTCATTCGCTATAGATTTGCCTAAAGTCCCGTATCGATTAACAGCTGTATAAACATAGAAACAATTCTGCCCTCTGGGTGGGGAATTGCTGCAAGAAGGGTTGTAATATTTCATCAAGAGCTAAGAGCATACATGTGAATATTTGCGATTAAAATAAAGTTAACTATAACACCCAGTGGTTTTCAACTGAAGTAGGTTGAATTACCCCAGGATTCCATTTTGCAGTATGTGGAGACAACTGAGGTTGTCCCAGCTCGGTGGCATCTAGTAGGTAGAGGGCAAGCATCCTGCTAAATATACAATATAAGAACAGCCCCCTCCCCCCACAACAAAGAGTCACCTGTCCAAACTGTCAAGGTTGAAGAACTATTTACCTCTTGTTAAAAAAATTTTGTTTTTAGGGGCGCCTGGGTGGCACAGCGGTTAAGCGTCTGCCTTCGGCTCAGGGCGTGATCCCGGCGTTATGGGATTCGAGCCCCACGTCAGGCTCCTCTGCTGTGAGCCTGCTTCTTCCTCTCCCGCTCCCCCTGCTTGTGTTCCCTCTCTCGCTGGCTGTCTCTATCTCTGTCAAATAAGTAAATAAAATCTTAAAAAAAAAATTTTTTTTGTTTTTAGATTGTAAACATTCAGATAATATATTCTCCTCATATTTTTAATTTTAGATGACATTTGTATTTAAGAAGATTTAGAATATTAATGAGTTTGAATAATGTTTCTTAAAACTGTTGATCCACTGAAGTTCAAAAAGGCACTTGAAAAAAAGCAGTTTAGGTGAATAGAGAGGAGTGCTATCTAGGAAAGATGAATTTCTGGGCATAAAACTAACTGGAGAGATATTGGGAAGATTAATCTGATAGGCTTGTAAATTGGTTTGAGTTTAACTCCTCTTGGGTATCTGGGGGAATTCACCCCAAAAAAGGAGGAATGAAGGTGATGGTTTTAGCAGTTTTGTGGAGGTATCACTAATCCCTGGAGGCATAGATTCTTACTTAGGTGAAAGCCTGTTCTTGGCTTCCACTCCCATCATTTCAGCCAGTAAATTAAAAATTTACTGGGAGAAGCAATATAGAGATGATAAAATCGGGGGGGAAAAGAAGACGAAAGAAGAGTGAGAAATAAGGAGCTGATACATGTTAATATCTAAAATAGTGTCTGTGGGGAGATATGCCTTTCTAAGTAATGGTATCTAAGAAATCTGCATTATGGCCTTGGTGTTCTTTCGTATTCCGCATTTGGCATTTCTCTCCTCTATGACTTAAATGAACTAACCTTGAAGACAGATGACTCTTGTATAAAAGACTGGAAACTGAATAGAAAGAGAAAGTTGTAAATAAATTCCTAATTTAAAAAAGATGGTTAGTTACCTTTCCATGATAATGCAAAATGGCTCTTTTTGACTTCTGAAGATTTGAATTCTGAGAAAGCCCATTTTATAATTTAAGGTGTACAATATAGCTTTATATTTTAAATGTAATTTTAATAGAATTGATAAATCCTGCATAATTATTCCATTAACCTCTGTAAACATTCTCACTTTCTCCTGCAACTCAGTAGTAGCTGAATGAAAACAGACCCCCAGGACCTCATTTACTTGTTATACCTGTCTCATTTACAAGCCAATTAATTTACATTTTCAGCATTTCAATTACGCAGCTC
Organism: Ailuropoda melanoleuca; assembly: GCF_002007445.2. Classification (NCBI taxonomy): domain Eukaryota; kingdom Metazoa; phylum Chordata; class Mammalia; order Carnivora; family Ursidae; genus Ailuropoda; species Ailuropoda melanoleuca. Next base: position 117,097,717 of record NC_048221.1, read on the forward strand.
CATTAATGCCCCAAATAATCTATGGTGAATAGCTTTTTAAATTCAAACTCTTCTGAAACTCTAAAATTCTAAGTTTTCTGTCATTTGATATAAACCAAAAAGTACATGGTAATAAGACATATGACATAAGCCCAAATATGTACTATTATATATTTTATCATCCAAATGGAGCAGCTAATTATTCTCAAAAGCCATATAATTAGTATCTGTTCTGGGATCCTCAAAAAACACAATATTCAAATGTATTTGTCAGCGTCTAAAATAATGCCTTACTGGTGTACGTAGAAGCTCAACATACGTGTGCTGTTGTCCCGGGGAAGACTGAGACCTGTTCTCAAAGCTATGTTCCTCTTCTCCCTGGGCACATAGCTGGACAGGTGAGTGTAGCCGTGTCGTGGAGATGTAGCTAACGGTATATGAGCAAAAGAGAACTGTGCACTTCCTGGCATAGCCCATGAAAACCCCCCAGGCACGATCTTCCCTGTTCATGTTTCCCTTCCGAAAGCCTAGAATGGAGATGATCCCAGGGTTATGTGGATCTTTACATCTGTGGGAAGGAGAACTGGCTGGCTAAGAGCACCTGCTTTGTCTGTTACATGAGTGAGAAATGAACTTGCAGGGTACAAGTCATGAAACGTGAGGGTTTATTATTGGCTTTTATCTGTGAAAGCATACAGTGTTATGAGTTTCCCTAGCATCGTTGGAGGAAAAAACCCCAAGTAAATTTTCTCTGATCTATGGAATCACAGAAATAAGCCATTTGGGAAAGGTATGTGTGTCCCTTACACACACACACACACTTACACACACACACACACACACCCCAGAACATAAATATATATGTTTTGATAACTTTCAACAAATATTCTTTTTATGGCATTTATTATTGTTTATTTTAAGAAGTTTAAAAATTTAAATTGAACGAGCTAAGGATTACCTCTTTCATCTTGCTCTCCTTTCCACCATGAATTCTCAAATATCCTTGTTCACATAAATCTTGGACAGACATGGGCAGCAAAGCTTCCTGTTTAGTTTTTCCTTTATTCCTAATGACTCAATTTCTAGCAATTCCACTTGGTTTCACTTTTTATTCCAAATTTATCTTTTCTGACCTTGACTTTTCTGCCATTACTATTCAGGTATCATAAAATTTTTGCCTCAAAAGTACCAAGCATTTGACTTATTCTAAATATTACATAAACCTGGACTATATTCATTTTGAATGGTCTCTTTTGATTAGATCAATAGGCAATATTTCAGAGACTACTCACCTGATATTCACTTTTATAGAGCACCTTTTTTTCTTCATTTTGAGCAGTTGAGCTGAGCAAAATGATTGTGTCTTTCTTTTATTGTCTGAGAACTGTTAACCCAAGTAGCGTATATAAAAAATATAGGTAAGAATTTCAAAATTATTTGCATCTGGTGACATTTCTCTTCATGATGTGAACACTGCTGCATGTTCTTTTCCACTGTGATAGCTTTTACAAGGTACACCATGTCATTGGCCTTTTATTTCACAGAGAGACTTGCCATGTTCACAAAAGGCTGACAGCTATACTCCAACTAGTGAGATTTTAGAGGAGATGGTGACAGTGTGGCGAAACTGGGCTTCACAATGGGTCGTCTTTGCAGTGTTAACATGAAAAGCTAGAGAGCAAAAGGAAGATTGAATAGAGTCCCAGATAAAAAGGAAATAAAGACCTAAGGACCTGTCACATAACAGTTATTTTCCTGAGTAAAAGTAACTGAGATGTAATAAAGAATAATGGCTTTGAAGTCAGGAAGACCTAGATTCACATATTTTAACCTCTCTTAGTGTCAGTGTCTTCATCTTTTAAAAAGGAGACAGAAGTATCTACATAATATGATGATTATGAAGATTAAGTAAAAATGTGTTAAAAAAAAGTCCAGCTCTCCATCTGCCACTCTGTATAGTTATTGAATACTCTTACGTGCCAAGCACTGTCCTAGACACATAGACAAAAATCCTTACCCCATGGGGTATTCTTTGTGTGGGAGAAACTGAGAATAAAGAAGACAAGTGTCGTGTGTAGTACATTAGGTAGTGAAAAGGAAGGAGAAAAATAATGTAGAGAAGAGAGATGGGAAGGGGTGCATTTGGAATTAGAGGATGGCCTGACAAGTCGGGACAGCCTAATGAAAAGACAAAACTGCAGTAAAGCGAGAGAGTGAGCCGTGTGGATACTCGAAGACAATCATTTCCAAGGAGAAGAAAGAACAACTACAAAAACACGAAGGCAAAGCATTCCTGGCCTATTTAGAACTGCAAGGAAGCAGAGAGAACAAGGATGGAAGTAGTAAGGGACAAGGGTCAGAAATATCACGTATGGCTTGTAGGTCCTGGTTAGGGCTTTGGCTTTTACTCCGCTGGAGATGACATGCCTGAACGAGAGGAAGCAGAGAAGTGATCTGATCTCACTGCTTTTTAATAGGGTCACTCTGGCTGCTCTTTGGAGAATAGATAGAAGGGAGACAAGCAGAAAGAGAAGTGGACCAGTTTAAAAGCTTTTATTAATCCTGGTAAAAGATGAGGGTCGCTTAGCCCAGAGAGACAGCAATAGAGATGATAAGAAGTAGTTAAACTTTGTATGTAATTTGAAGGCTGAACAGGCAGGACTGTCAGGGAGTGGATATGGAGTGTGAGAGGCAGAGAGGGGTTGAGGGTGACTCCAAGGGTTTTACATGAACAACTGAAAGAATGTCAGTTCTTTTCTCTTCCCTTTTTTCTTTTTGTCTTATTCATATTTCAGGGGTTGTTGGTCGACAATACATAACTGTATTTCTTCTAAAAACTGGATCCTTAACAGTTTTATGAATGAAGTCTGCTAATCATTGACTGACATAATTAGGCCACATAAGACTGTGGGAATTGGAGGGAAGATGACCTTAATCATGTTCCAAGAGCAATATTTAAGAAATATTTATAAATATACTGAGGTATTATGGAAGTCGAATGTAGCAGTGTTAACAAAAGGGACTCTTCCTTGATCAGCTCAAAAATCCATTTTAGGGGTGCCTGGGTGGCTCAGTCGTTAAGCGTCTGCCTTCGGCCCAGGACGTGATCCCGGGGTCTTGGTATCGAGCCCCACAACAGGCTCCTCCGCTGTGAGCCTGCTTCTTCCTCTCCCACTCCCCCTGCTTGTGTTCCCTCTCTCGCTGGCTGTCTCTCTCTCTGTCAAATAAATAAATTAAATCTTTCAAAAAAATCCATTTTATAATCCTGTATCTGTACTACACAAGGCACTATTTTTTTGTAGATTAAACTGTTACCTCATTTGTTGATATATTTGTTCCCATATTGGGTTAAAAGAGGTCCTGCTAATAAAGAAAGCTGTTGCAGTACAACAAGTTTATTTCTTGCTTACGAAAAGTCAAGTGGGGGTCAGGCCATTCCCTTACCAGGCAGTGGCTCAGAATTTTAGGTTCCAAACATCTCAGAAATAACTTGCAGGGACACCAAGGAAGATGAAGAGAGAGCTGCAAGGGAGTATATATTTTTAAAATTATGGCCCTAGAAATAACACACTCACTTCCATTCACATTCCTTTGGCCGCAGCAATGAAACCATCTTACTCTAAGGAGTCTAAGAAGTAAAGGGAAATATACGGAACGTTTGAAAAACACTGTTTTGTCTGCCACTGGTAACTTATCCAGAACTTTTATCTTCCCACCTTATGTAGACAGCATAATAGGTGTGTTATGCTCTGCATCTGTTCTTCTGGCATCTGTTCTTCTGGTCTCTGCCTTTTGGTTGCAGCATTCAGTCCATTCACTTTAGCCTCTCTAATGAGGTAGTATTTATGCAGCCCAAGTTGCTATTTGCTTTTTACATATTTTTTGCCTTTTTTTGTTTCCTTGTTCCTCCATTACTTCCTTCTTTTGTTTTAAGCAGTATTTTTTAGTATACTGTTGATTTCCTTATTTTTTTCTTAACTTTCTATTTTGGGATTATCCCCTAGTGGTTTGCCTAGGAATTGTATTTTGCATCTTAAAACAAGTTTGTTCCTACTTAAACCAATTTAATTTCCATAGTAGACAAACTTTTTTTTTTCTTACTAGCTCTCTAACATTCTTGCTTCCATTGTACTTACTGCAATACAAATTGCATCTTTATACATTTTAAGTCCATCCCTAATTAAAATCTATGTAAGAAGTTATTTACAGGAAAGTGGATTGCAGGAAATATTTTGACCTCTAAGGCCATAAAGCATGAAGTCTCAGAAACTAATTTGATTTCTGTTCTAATCTGTCCCAAAGAAGACGACAGATTTTACTATACACTAAATTGATTTGTATTGATTTAGTATACACTAAGAGTCAACAATTAACCTAAAAGTACAGTTTAGTATCAAGCTCACATAAGTTATCATCAAAGGTCCAGAAAATTCCATGGAAATTTAGGGGAAGGGAAGGTTAAACTGAAGCTGTTCACTATAGTTTCCAAATCTTTTTGTCCTCATGCAGAGGAAATAAGGCACTTTAAGATAAGAGAACCACAGATGATCCGAAGTTTCTCTATACTATTCTTTTGATCCTCAGATTCTGCATTTGAATGTTCAAAAGACTCACTCAGATTCATTGATTTGCTAGAGGGACTCATGGAGCTCCAGAAAGCTATTCTCACACAGCTAAAGTTTATCACAGCAAAGGGAAAAGGTGCAGAGGGCAGGTTCTAGGAGACACCAGACATAAGTCTCCAGTTTCTTTCTCATAGTGGAGTCACACGTATAGCACTTCTTTCTCCTAGCAGCAGTATGTAGTGATACGGAGCACTGCCAACCAGGAAAGTTCACCTGAGCCTTGGTGTGGACCATCTTGTTGGCATGGCTGACCATCCTCGTGGCTAACCTTGGTCTCCAGCCCACTAAGGGCCACACCATAAATCACAGTGTTAGCATAGACTGGTGTGGCCCAGGGTCCACATTTCAAAACGCTTTTATCAGGAAGGATATCTCAAGGGCTTTGGAAATTATCTCTGAGGAGCACAGCAAGGGCTAAACCTTTCTGTGGAATGCACAGAGTGTGAACAACTCAGCTGTGCTGAGTTCATCCTTCACTGCATAGAATCTCAGCATGAGAAGCCATGGGCTAGATCTGAGCCTCATGTGAATGACCTATACTTTTGGCAAAGCCCCGTCATATATATATATAGGTCCAAAAGAGATATTCATCATCTCTCTAGAACAAAAATGTCCCAAAGATTTTGTAGCCAAGAAAAAGATTTATTTCTCTGGGCAGTTATCTCCCTGCAACTAAACAGCCCTGTGGTAAACTCCGTAAGCCCTTCTATACAATACATAGCCCTTCTATGTATCTACTCATTGAGTATCTGGAAATAAAAATCAGCACAGTATCTCTCCTCAGGGAAGTCACAGCCACGTGTAGAGTAGTAAGCTAAGAAAAACTGTTTAAATCTGGTAAAGTAGGGGCTGTGGAAAGGATAAGCACAGGACATAATGACGAACAAGGAAGGGGCCCCTAATTCAACTACAGCAGGGAGGGAAAGCTGCTAACAGGAGGTGACCAGAGTTGTAAGGACAAATAGAAGGAGAAAAGCAGAAAAGCAAATTACTGTCAGAAATCAGCCCCTCCACATTCACGGAGCTATAATAGGCCGTGCATGGGAAAACTTTGGGAGGGTTAGTTTGGATGAGCAGAAGTTCTGGGGCCATGTACAGTGTGAAGGCCATGGAAAAGTATAGAAGAGTCAGGACCACACACTAATATTCAAGGCTGATCGACTCTCTGACATACTAATCCTTTTAGCTATTTTTTCTCCTCAACAAAAAGTGAAAATTTGAATAAATATCAACGCTGAAGTTTTAACTGAATAGTAATCGAATGTGCTAATGTTATTTAAGCAGTCTTATACCTTTCTCTTAATATAGTCCAGGATTTCTATTCTGGAGTATTGCATTTTCTGTTTGTATATACATAAATATAACAAAGCCTCAGTAGGCATTAGTTGAATTTACTAAACTAGTGATACAATTTCAATGAAATACAGACGTTAAAGCTCAGGGGAGTACAGCAATATTTAATAAAGCCATACCAAACTATTAGAGGGATCTGTGAAAAACAGGGTCAGATGGAAACTCTCATTTCATAGCCCTTTTCTGCTGTTATTACACCCTCATTATGAGCAAGATGGGTCTTTTTTTTTTTTTTGTAGCACTTTGAAACCCCTGCATCCAATAGGAGCACAGAAATGCAGACATAATTGAACTTCATTCAGATCTTAACACTTGAGAGTGCATTTTCAGCTGTTTGCATCTTAGAAATGGCCAAATATGCCTCCTGGTGGCAAACTGCAGGTACATTTCAGTTGTACCTTCCGCTTCACAGACATCATAAGGGTGAAGTCAATTTCAAAATTGCCCCTGAGGCATCAACTCTTCAAAGACTTTCCAATAATGCTGTGAAAGAAAGGTTAGAACTCAGGGAAGATGCTAGACTAGGTATGAGGTAAATCACATGCTGCTACCAGGAAGCAATGATTATTCTTGCAAATGAACCATAGAAGCATTAAAAAGCATCTACCAGTTAAAAAAAAAAAACTCTAAAAATGTGATGGGATTCTTAAGAGGGCTTTCATGTAGATGTTCAGTAGGTACAAAATTTGAGATATGTGCCTTTGGTTTAATACCCATTTTATTCTTTTAAGAGACTCAAAAGTTATACTATAAAATAGATTCTTTTAAATCTGCACAATAATCGGAGCGATGCTGACAATATTCTTGGCATGATTAAAAAGGGACAGAGCAAAGGATTTTCCTTGGGCAATGAAACGAGAGTAGAGAACAAGCCTCCAGAATCACTCCTCCCTCACGTTCTCAGGTTCTACTTTTTGAAGCCTGTTTCCCATTTCTGTCCTTACCTCATTTATTTGAGCCCGTTACAGTCAAAAATCCTAATTTAAACACAAAGTAAAGAGACATCTCCAAATCTGGTCCTACAAAAACACTGAAGCGTTTCAAATTTATTTCCTTAGCAAAAAAAAAGTTAAATAACATCTGTTGCAAGATTATGTTCTTCTCAAAATGAAGCTGAAATGATTTCCAGAATGTATTTTGGAAATTTTCTCAATGCCTCAACTTTAGCTAACAGTTAAAACAAGTTCATTGGTCTTGCATACCCTAGTGCAACTCCAGCAGTAGCCCTGGAGGGATTTAAACATGATGATGGATATGTTTTAACAATATGGATAATTCTCCTTATTAGTCTTTAAATGAATATGTGCTGTCAGTTGGATTCAGTGGCTGTTTGCCATTTGTGAAAGCCAGAGATTAGCAACAGCCTACTTGAAAGAACAGATTTATTCTCTGGCCTCACTGGAAGAATAAAAAATGTTAAAGGCTGAATGTTGAACTCATTGCTAACAATTAATCCCCCTGGATAATGCATGTTTATGGGCATGTTGTGAGCGCAAATGGTCAACGTTCATATTAGTCTGAAATAATCAGCCCTGTAAGTGGTGTTAGACCTTGACTCAAAATATCCACAATGTACACAGCTGACTGAGTAGGACACAGAGCTGGTTAATGGAGATGGGAACGTTTCCTTGATAGCAGTCACACAGCTGTAATTGACAGGGAAAGTGAATGGTTTGAATGACTCTGTTTGACTCCTTACCTGTCAAAAATTATTTCCTATCAGTCCTATAAATGACCTAATCCTTAGAGTAAGCAACAACAGGTGATCTTTATAGGAAAGCAATGGATAATACAAGATTTAATATGAAAAATAACATTTAAAAAAATCAACTTCAATGAAAACTTCTCAAGGCTGGTTTGTAGCAACATGTGCTAAATTATTTTGGATTTATGTGACTCTGTAAAATAATAGTTACCATGAATAAGATTGATAGAAGGGTCATCACTGCATTCCTCCCACACAAACAAATGTCTGTATTCTTTGTCAATAATAGAGCTATGAGTTGCTATTATACCAGAGAACAGGAACAGAATGGAACAGGTATAACTGTAGTCTCTGTCAGATTTTAAAATCTTAAGAAATTACTGTCTAGAACAGGCTTTGGCAGACTGAGGCTCAGTGATCAGATCTGTCCTGGGGCCTGCTTTTTAAGTAGCATCATTAGAATATAGCCACACTTGCTCATTTTGTGTTTTATCTATGGCAGTTTTCATACTACAAAGGCAGCAGAGACTGGAAGGTCTCCAAAGCCTAAAATTTTTGCTGCCTGGTCCTTTTCAGAGGAACTTTCTTGACCCTGGGCTAGAACTTACAGATCACATTGAAATGTACCCACGTATCAACCCAGCACCTACTGACAGTGACAGGCCCAGTGAAATTGCGGCCTTAAACTTCAGTGAAGCACTCTAGACTAGAAATCTCCATGGGGGTCTCTCTAAGATGAGATCATGCCATCTCCAGCATTATTGATTGCCTAGGATGTTTCTGAAGACAGAGTGCCTGAGCTAGAAGAGATCCATGGTCCTTTTGTCGTGGGCTTACGTGCTTGTGGGAAGACATATATCCAACACATAATTATACAAATAATCATTTACCCATTTTATTTTTTTTTAAAGATTTTATTTATTTATTTGACAGAGATAGAAACAGCCAGCGAGAGAGGGAACACAAGCAGGGGGAGTGGGAAAGGAAGAAACAGGCTCATAGCAGAGGAGCCTGATGTGGGGCTCGACCCCATAACGCCGGGATCACGCCCTGAGCCGAAGGCAGACGCTTAACTGCTGTGCCACCCAGGCGCCCCATTTACCCATTTTAAAAATAGCATTTGGGTGGCTCGGTCGGTTAAGCATCCGACTCTTGATTGCAGCTCAGGTCATGATCTCAGGGTCTTGAGATGGAGCCTGGTTCTGGCTCCGCAGTGGGAGTGGAGCTTGCTTGGGATTCTCTCCCTCCTTCTCCCTCTCCGCCCCCCACCCACTCATGCACTAACATGCACACACTCTGTCTCCAAAAAATAAAATCAAATAAAAATGTCATTTTAAAATGGATCATTGCACAATGACAGTTATAGCTTGTCTGGTTTGGGGACAGTGACAGGAACGAGGATGATGCCTGAAGGTCCAATGAACAGTGTGTTAGATGGAGAAGGGCCCTATGTGAGGCCCTGAGACAGGAGTTTGAAAGCTTCAAAGAAGAAAGGACATGTAATGTGCAGTCAAAAAGAGAGAGAGAGAGAGAGATGTATTAGAAGGCACAGAGGTAGATCTAAACAACTCTCTAAAAATGTACCCACTTAGTGGGGGCCCCAGCTTTTAGCCTCTAAGTGATCACGGTACAGCTTCACTAGGCATTCTGCTTCAGACTACAAGAGGGCTCAGCAGTCTTGAAAACTGCGTGCCAAGAGGGAGAAATCAAGAAGTGATGAGTTCGTCTCTGAAGATGTGCTGGCCAGCGTCTTCAAGAGAATTCTATGGAGGTGTGGAAGCAAAGAAATGAGCCCTGAAGGACTGCCGGCCTTTTTGATCCTCTGTGCTCTTGTTGGCGATTCCTAGGAGAGGTCTTTCACTGATTTCATGTGAGCAGAAGCCCTTCGGAGTCTTTGCAGATGGAAGTGGTCTTAAAGTTCCCTGTGGCTGTCTCCATAAACGCTGGAGACTAGCTGCACCGCGAGGTATCTCCCTGCCTAGTTCACTTTCTGACCTTCACGGAATATTCAGAAACAAAAACAGGGGTGCCTTGAATCAAATGTCTTTTTAGCACCCACCAGTTTTCCTCTTTCTACCCTCCACAGATTAGCTGCCAGAAATAGTTCATTGCACTAAGTTCATCAGGTGAGTTCCTAAATACACTCAGAGAATCCTATGAGGAACAGGGAAAAAATAACTAAAGTAAGTCTTTGAAGCTAGGTGTCTAACTGTTCTTAACTTCCAGGACAGCAGTTATCTTTACTTGGAGGGGAAGCTTCCAAAAAGTAATAGGATTATTCAGGCAATGACTGCTTGGATCTAGTTAGAGAAATTATGTTTCTTTGTCATTCTCGGGACACCAGAGCCCTCCTTGCCTAGAATAAGGAGTTAGCCCTAGTCGTTGCCTTCAGGTGGGGGGGGGTGGGCCAACAGAAGCTGAGACTTGATTAACAGGGTGGTATCACTCTCACTAACCTATGACTGGTTGATCTAAAACTGTAGAAAAACAAGCAAAATGAACACTAATGAACTAGAAATCATCAATTCATTCTGTTTGGCTGCAGAAGGAATCAGACCAGCGTCTGTTTTTCCTGTGTTGAAATGTGTCTTCTCCCAGCCTTGTTATTTTACCCATCAAACTGCCAGAGGTTTCTCAGCAAACCCTCAGTCAGCCTTATTACCAAACACCTGGTTTCTCACGTGCATCTGCTCCTTCCTCAAGCTCTGCATCTCCTTACTTCTCAACCCATTTCCTTCTTCTACTCTCTTTTGAAAATTATAGATCCTGTTGTTTTTCTCCATTTATTCCATTTTGGGCATATATTGAAATGCAAAAACAGATGACAATGGCTCACATCATCCGATGACCTATCACATGGTCTTTGAAAAAGGCACCATGTTTTTTAGCTTAGACATATGTCATCTTTTTATCACCTCAGTTTCAAGATTGCAGCTAGATCATTGCCTAAATTTTCTGGAGGTGAATTTCTAGTCCATTTTCCCCTTGCTTTGTCTCAGAATTGCAAAACCAATATTGACCTCCAGACTGAGTCCAAGAAGAGGACTGGAGCAGTTGTTGGCACTCTGCGATGAGGTTGTATGCAGTCTGCCATCCCTGACCCACTCCGCCCACAGCATCTGTGTCTTGGGCAATTGTACAGGTTTCAGAGGCTGATATTTAAGATGTTCCTTGAGGCCAATTATTTATTGGTCCAAGTTCTAATAGTAAAGAAGTGAAGCAAGCTATTGCTTGAACGCTAAACAAAGGAAGTATGGGATTTGCAGCTACCATTTGTAAAATTGATTGGCTTTACCAGTGGGCCTAGGGAGCAGAGGTTTAAAAATAACAGATATACACTTTAGCACATACAGAGATCAAAAATACTTGCTTTATATATTTTTCTCTTATTATCTAATCGGTTTATATTTAGACTAAAAACTGGAGTGGGGTCCCCTTTTTATATGCCGTACCCTAGGATCAGAACAGCAGATGTTAATAGTATATGTATGTGTATCTTTGTGTGGGTCTCTAAGTGAGCATGTGTGTACTTACATGTGCTAAATGTCTGTAGCAGACCTGCGATCTTACCTTTTCCCTTTTGCTCAAGCAGGAAACCCAGTTTTAGAACCTACGAATGGTTATCCCTTCACACAGAAACACAGACATAAAACGTGCCCTCAGGTCCCTCCATATCTATAATTCTTGGCTCTTTCACGCCTTCAGAAATCATTTCATGGAAACTACCATAGAATATCTTTTTAAAAGCTGCTGGTGGATTTCAGCAGCTCCTGGAGTGCATGAACTTGAAATTTCCTGGAACTACTTTTCATGTGCCTGCAGTAGCATCCCAAGAATGAGTCTATTGCTGACCACTTTCTCTTACAGCTTATAAGAAAAGAGAACCTAACAGAATTTGGCTGTCCTTTCTCAACTGCTTTATCACACAGAGCAAGCAAAAAAAAAAAAAAAGAGAGAGAGAGAGAGGAAAGAAGAAATTAAATATTTTCACATTCCTATGCTTACCTATGAATTACAGTGTTACTTGAGAAAGTGAGGGCAAAGCACAAGGAGAAGAAAAGGAGAACAAAGGAAATAAAAAGTGAAAGGAATCATGAAAATAGTTAAATAACATCAGATTGGAAGTAGGTCCAGTAAGAGTCCAAAATTGTGAGAATAAAATTTGATTTGTAATATTTATAGCTTTCAAATAAATGTGAAGAGAGGATACGGTCAAAATTTGATACCTTTATGAAATTTTCAAAGAAGATACAGACGTAGTCATTATATCCCAAGGTATCACAGCTGGCTAATAAGGCTTGAATATTCCAAGATGTGTTTCTGGGGAATATAAAAGGATGCCAAAACCAATCTACTCATGTTTAATAAATATATTGAGTGAACTAAAAAATAAGTCAGAATAGACATTGTAACTACTTAGAAAATATAATAATTTATAGTGTCATGGTTTAGATGGTGTCCTCTACCACATGGTGTAATCAGTTTTTTTCTTTTTAGAATAATATGTTCCTGTTGAAATAGATGAATTTAATTAAGCATTTTAAATATCTTCTTATTAAAATAACTGAAATGGGTCTTGTTACTTTAATTTCTGGCAAGCCCATAGGGAGAATTTGCAAATTCCCACAGTTGGAGCAAATGCCTAAAAGACAAGACTTTTCCAACTGTACATCTTTTGTTAGCAGAATAAAAACTCATCAGGGGGAACAAAGTGCTAATATGGTTAAAATAAATCAAAGTTATAAAAACTGTATGAGCAGGAGAACAAGACTTAATGAGAGACGATGAATAAGAGGCTTTAATTTGATGGATTCTAAAAGGCATAAGCCTCTTCCTTGAGAAAATGAGCCTAAACAATGAAGAATGAAGCCCTATTTCATGCTTCAGACAATATAGTATGATCTGTGTATTCACAGGGAAAGGCAGGAATGCTGTAGGTACCACAGAAGAAAATTTATAATAGTATTTGAGAAATCTCTTCTAAGGGCTGTGGAGGTAGATATATGCAGGGATGATAGACCTGTTGAGATTCCTTCTAGAGAAAGATACTTTATAAATCAATAACTAGGTCTGGCATATCATATTAGTGAGTGTGCAGTCTTCTTAGAAAAATAAGTCCACATCTTCTAACCTGTCAAAATATATTCAAACTACCAGTTTTTCTTGTGCTTCTTGTGGGAAAAATTAACAGGAATAAGTGTTAAAAATCCAAACTCATTTTTTCAGCGTCTACTGTGTACTAAACACATGGAGGGAATTTGGAGGCCACAGACAAAAGTCACTGCATTTGCTCCCAAACACATTACAATATACTAAGGAGACTTGGCATTTAGATAAAGCAAGACCAGTAGACACATTACTTGTTGCAGTGGAGTCAAGGACAGGAAGGAATGAGAGCACGGTGGATGGAGTTCCTAGCTAGATCTGGTCAAGAGTCAGGGGGTACTTCCCAAAGGAGTGGCATAGAAGCACAGTGTGGGGGCTTTCGAGAAGAAATGAATAGAAACGCACTGTATGGTGACTAACGTAATATAATAAAAATATTATTAAAATTGAAAAAAAGAAATGCACAGGTGGTATTAGTATGCACATACATTTCTAGCCACTTAAGTAGAAGAAGGACATGGATGATGATTTTCTAGAAAAAGTTGAAAATTTGATGTCCAAGTCCTGACATCAAATTCTGTTTAAAAGTGAAATATCTGCTATATTCCAAAGAATGAATGAAATAGACAAAATTCAGGTAAAACTGCTCAAAGAGAGAAACCTATCTCCTGCCCCCAAAATATACACATATATGTGTTATATATATATACACTATACCTATACTCGAAAATGTGTGTTATAGTGTATATATGTGTGCATGTATGTGAATGTGTTTGTATATATTTTATATATATATATATACAACATACTATGATAGAGCAGTAGTTATTTTTGAAATCATAAATACAATGGATGATTTAATGCATATAAATTATAAAATGTGTATGTGGTAGAAATTTTTTAAAACAAAGAAACATATGACCAACTTCTTTTAAGAATTTGGAACCCTGAATGGATCAGTGGACATTAAATAAATGCAGTAGGTAGTCAAAATCACCCTCCTTTCTCCACTCTCTAATGACACCAAGTCTAGAAGCTGTTACAGACAGGCTTTAGGAAACCTTCGCGAATGGTTTATTTCTGACTTTCACAACTTTCCAAGACAGATAGAGGGGAAGTTACCCAATTTGTTTTACAAGATTTATATAACTAAAATTTCAAAACTAGACAAGGATAGTTACACAAAAGAGATGTAAGTCAACCTCAGATTCAGAAGCTTAGATACATTAAATTGTATTGGTAAATTGATTGTAATGATGCATAAAAATTTACATATCATGAATGCAAAACAAAATTTGAAATATGTAATTAATGCTAGCAATTATAGAACTATAGAAAGTGCCCACTACAGTGGACAAAATCTCACATTTTCAAAATCTTTGTAAGATGGAAAAGAAACACAAAATCACAAATGAGTTCTAAAACATTGTGTGATTCAGAAGGAATTTGTTCAGGAAAAGCAAGCCAGAATGAGCTGAAGTCTCAAGAAAAGTGCTAACAAATATATATATATTCCACAACGTGAAAGAGAAGTAGAAAGTCATAATCCCAGTGCTTAAGGAAAATGATAAAATGCTAGCAGCTTGAAGGGAGAAGGCACTCCTACTCAAATCCAATTTTAGTTCAGTCTTCCAGAGTCAGGGAGATAATCTTTTTAATAGAAATGTATTGGAGGTCTCAAGGGATAAAATAATCCATGATTTCTATTTAGCAAGTGAAGAATTAGCACATAACTGGATACCAAAGGGACTACAAATGTGGTGTCATAGTCTGAACGACAATGAAAATGGGGGCGAGAGCACACTCTGAAAAGGGGGGATTAAGCGAACGTTCTAAGTTTTCAAAAGAAGAAAAAAGATAAGTTATTTGAGAAAATTACAGTGTGAGGGGTGAGAAACTATTCCAACAAAATTTTAAATAATCAGAGTCTGGATTTTTCTTTAAAGTATATGATAATCCCTGTGATCCAGCTGGGCTCAACAACAATACATAATAACAAGACTGTCTTTTATTTTCTTTAAATATTTATTTATTTATTTATCGAGAGTTCATGCATGTGGGGGGAGGGGCAGAGGGAGAGAAGAGGGAGAGAGAATCTCCAGCAGACTCCCCATTGAGTGCAGAGCCCACCCCGGGGCTCCGTCCCAGGACCCCAAGACCATGACCTGAGCCAAAACCAAGAGTCAGATGCTTAACTGACTGAGCCACCCAAGCACCCTAATAACAAGACTGTCTTATTCACATTTTAGATGAAGCTGCTAGGAGGCTCTCAGGTAGTAGGAGATCCACTATTAACGTCAAGACACATGGATATAATTGGGAACTGTTTTGGTACGAAACAAAATGGGTGATTCTAAGAAGCCTATTTTAAAGGTGAGTAGGCTCTGTTGAAAGCTGGGCAAGCTGCTGCTGGAACGCCATGTGGCTCTGTTTTAGGCTTTATAATGGTGCTTCGGGTTTTGGTTTATTTTGTTGCTTTGTGGATTTTTTTCCAATTTAAAAATATTGAAGACACAGTTACCACATTTTTTTAATTGAAGCATAGTTGACACACAATGTTACCTTGGTTTCAGGTGTAAACCTAGTGGTTCAGCAAGTCTATACGTTACGCTGTGCTCGCCACCAGTGTAGCTCCCAGCTGTCACCATAGGATACTATTACAGTACCATCGACTGTATTCCCTATGCTGCACCTGTTAACCCCATAACTTATTGCATAAGTGGAAGCCTGTACTTCACACTCTCCTTCTCCTATTTCCCATCCCTTTCCCCTCTGGCAACTATATGTTTGTTCTCTGTATTTACAGGTCTATTTCTGCCCTTTGGGGTTTTATTTTACTATTTTATTTTTTTTATTATTTTTTTATTTTTGGTATTATTTGTCTATGATTCTTTTATTATTATTATTATTAATTTAATTTTTATTATGATATGTTAGTCACCATACAGTACATCATTAGTTTTTGATGTAGTGTTCCATGATTTGGGTTTTTTTTTTTTTTGATTCCACGTATAAGTGAAATCATATATTATTTTTGTCTGAATCATTTCATTTAGCATAATACCCTCTAGGTCCATCCATGTTGTTGCAAATGGCAAGACCTCATTCTTTTGGTCAATACTAAGGAGAGAAAATTACAAAAGATCAGGAAAGTCTTCTCTTAGATCTCCAAGTGTATGCTTGAGTAGGATACCTGCCCCATGCCTTGCTGATCAAAATAGCCACCAAAATAATGATGCTGCTGGCACTAACTCTAATGCAAGCTTAATATGTGAGAAAATGCTCTAATCACAGGGAACAAAGTCTTGCTACAAAAGGCGGGGATATCTGATGGAGTGGGGTTAAATGTGGTGGTTCACATTAATAGGAACACTGAAGAAATAGAGAATAGTCACAGGGTAAAAAGAGAGAGATTGATATTTTTTGATCAGGTATGGATGCCACACATAATATTTAAGGAATTATTTGAGTTGGGTAAGTAGTCTAAAAAAGGAGAAGACCAAGAGAGTTTTTAAACATTAAAAAAAAAGTCACATGGATTAGGGAAAATGTCATTAGGATTCATAGGAAATGTCTGTGTTCTCCCTTTCACAATTTGCCATTCACAGTCCTTGTCAAGGAGCTAGTCCTCTGAAACCCTACCCAACAATTGCAGCAATGTACCTCTCTGAAATAGGTTTTGTGGGTTTCTCTACTGTGACTTGGTCACGTGTGTTGGTATTATGTGTTTACGGCTGTATCCGTCTGCAGGGTTGAGAGCAGGGACCATATTCTTTTCAAATTTACAATGAATTAAATTTCAGTTTAACTTAAACCAGAACTTTGAAGCAATTAGAGTTCTTCAGTGGAATGGAATTTTGAGATAAAGTGCTCATTTGTAAATGTTCCTAAAATGAAAATTCATCTTTCCAGCAGCCCTTGAGAGGGGTTTCCATCAGGTGGGATTTGGAGAGAAGGAGAGGTTGACAAGTTGATCATAATGTTTTATTTAAACACCAGTTTTTAGTGGCTTCCTTTCCAGTGGCTTGCCCTTCTTTTCTGCAGTATTTGTGGCACCCTGTTCCCTTCCCACCACCTAAACAACTCCTCTGGGCTGGGAAACTATAGAGAAAAGGCCTTCACTGATAGCTCAAAGATTACTTCATTTACTTCAACAAAACTCCCATGATGGGGGCAGAACTTCTGAATAGAGGCTCAATGCTTTTTGTTTAAAGATTTTTTTATGTGTTTATTTTTGAGAGAGACAGAGAGAGAGAGCTCACAAGTGGGGGGAGAGGCAGATGGAGAAGCAGACTTCCTGCTGAGCAGGGTGCCCAATGTGGGACTCGATCTCAGGACCCTGGGATCATGACCTGAGCCGAAGGCAGACACTTAACCAACTGAGCCACCTGGGCACCTGAGGGTCAATTATTTTTAACAAGTGGAGCAAACAGGTGAAAGTGGCACAGATTTAGAAGACCCGTGTTTGATATTTACCTCAACTTGCTGTGTGACCTTTGGTAACACGTTTAGCTTCTATGAATCTCACACTGAATTTCAGTAAACCTCCGTTAGGATCCTGATTGGGGAGAATCTGTAAGTGTCATATAATATAAGTAGCATTATTTGTATTATTTTCAGTATTACTCTGTTTTCATTGTCCTCAGTGCATGTAGACTGGAGTCTTTCTGTGTGGACAGGATGTGCTTAAAGGGTAAAGGCTACATCTAATCCCAGCTTCTCTTCCGGCATCTCATACAAGTCATTTCCCTCTCCTAGCAGAACATAAGACAAAGTTTACATTGTTGAATACACAGACTCTAAAGGTCCTTACTCTTTGTGTCACAGAAAACTGTACGTTTCTATTAAAGATCTCTCTCAGCATTCTGCATTCAGTGAGGGGACTTGGTAGCACATCACTCTGAAGAAGACTGGGTCTGTATATCATTCCTGATTGCCTTGTCAGAATAGTTGCAGGTACCCAGGTTCCAGAGACCTTGGTGTCTTTGGAGATCATCCAGGACCTTGACCACTTCTTATACTTCTTATCAAGTGCCAGGACTAGCCACATCATTTGCGGGACCTAGGGCAAAATGCAAACACAGGTCCCTTGTTCAGCAATTACTAAGAATCTCCAAATGATGGCAATAAAGAATTAAACCAAACCTAGGGCTTTTCTGAGCACAGGGCCCAGTGCAACTGCACCAGTCACACACCCATGAAGTCAATCCTGCCATGTGTCAGTGCCATAATTAAGTCATCTAGTTGCAAACCACCATCCAACCCAAGCGAGCATTTTTACCAATCATGTAACATTTGAATTAATGCAAGGATAAGTTTGTGAATAGACAGTCTTTAAAGAACTTCACACACAAATCAAAATACAGTTATAGCTAAGAGAAAATCTGCTTGAACTCTTGTTTAAGGCAAAATTGAGTATCTTCCTTCTCCGTGTCAGTTGTAGACCCAGGGTGGTACTGTGGTAAGAAGTTTTGATATTAATATTTTAAGTGGGAAATTTTAGGCAATAAATAAATAATAAATAATAATTAAATAATAAGCCATTTCTCCTTCATTTAGAGCAAATAAAATTTGCTTTATTCTAACATAATTTCTACCACATTCAAATGGGCTGAAAGTCTAACAGAAGTATTTTGAAACATCACAGTTCATTGAAGCCTGTCACAATATTAACTTGCATAAGAAATCTATTAGATGAATTTTAGCGAACTAAATAGACCTTCATGGTAATAATTCTTTAAATTTTAAGAAGTATGATCATGCTCTTTTAGTTGCAGTACAGATTTACATATTTGTTGGTTTATAGGTCAGTTCCCACCGCCACCAAAAAATTCAGCCAACTAGTGGGTGAGTCATGTCTCTTCAGATACTAGGAAATGATTAGTGACATCTATTGTTGATGATGGAGACAGACGTCTGTGAACTTTAGATAAATTTCAACTTCCCTTCTAACACTTTATGTTCAAAAGTAACAGCTGTTGTCTCTGCAGCTTCTCACTTTCATTTCTGAAATAAAACATAAGACTTTTAAGCTAAAATAACTTCTGCTAACCAATTTCAAACTGTCTCTACAGACTGTGTTCTAAAATATTTTTGGAATCAGATTTATTGTTTGTGTGTTCAGAGATTAATTAATGTAGCTAGCATTCACTTATTCATTCTGGGCTCTGTTGGTACCCAGCCCTTTAGACGTTTGAAAATGCAGGATATGACTTCACAGAAATCTTCACAAGTCTGGCTTCATCATCTAAAGCCCGAACACTTAGTATCTGTATTTCCGTGGTGATTGGAACAAACGTCAAGATTCTAAATAATACTCAGGCAGCCCGGCTTCAGAGAAAGAAAGAGCTTTTGAAAAATCTAAAATCTGCCTGTGATGGGGCTTTTCTCTAAGCAAAGCTAGTGAGTCAACAGAATGTTCTGTTACCCGTGAGCAATCCCTTTCCCATTCATTTTTCCTTTTCTCTTGCACCGGACTCCCAGAATCTTGACGTTCCTAGTGCCTTTGCAGCCGCCTCGTGGTTCCCTTAATGTAGCTGCCTGTTTTCTAGAGAGCTCCTCTCTCTGACTCCTGCACCCCCAACAGTATCTGTGCAACCTCCCTTCCCTTAAAGCACAGCTATTCACTTACATTAATAACCAGATGAATTATGGTAAGTTTAGAACTTAAGTGTTCTTCAAATTTGTGTTCCACTCCCACCCATATGTAGAAGCCCTAATCCCCAGTATAGTGGTTTTGGAGATGGGGTTTGGGGAGATAATTATTAGGGTTAGATTAGGTCATGAGAGTGGGGGATTCATGCACTTATAAAAAGAAGCTTCAATTACATTACATTCAACTACATTGTAACTGAAGCTTCTATAAATGACATAGTATGGGGCATCACAATAGGAGCAATGGAGGCATGAGGAAATAGGGGTCTTTGAAAGCTAGTTCAGTTAAAGGCAGAGAAAAGCAAAAGCTTATTTTCTTCTTGCTCTACATTTTTTAAAAATGCTATTTCTTTAAAAAAAAAGACTTCCTCAAATATACTAAGAAGTTTATATATATATAAAATCATGCATATATAATCATATATATATGCATATAATCATATATAGTAGATACCCTGGCTTTCTCAGACCATTTCATCCATGTTTTCTCATTCAGTGTTTCAGTCTACCTAACACAGATTTTTGTTAGGAACTAACTTTTCTTCTCTTGGACTTTCTTTTACCTTGGAAACAAGTTTTCTCTTCTTATGATACAGTTTTTAAAAGTTTTCCTCATATTTCATAAAAATGGGGAAAAAATCCTATTCTCCACCTCCCTGATAAGAATGCATCTGGATTAAATTTTTATTATTCTTTTTAAAAGGTGGGTTTGTAGTTTCTGAAGCAGCAGACTAGCTGTGGCGGCCAAGGCGAGTCGTGTGAGCCTCAAGAGAAGGCCCTGCTGGCCGGAAGGGCCCCGGCAGCACAGAAGGCTAAATTGAGCATTTGACTTTGCCTGTCTATCCTTATCAGCAAATGTTAGGAAATACTGAATCATGATTTTTCTCATTTTATGTCTCATTCTGCTAATGACAGTTTCTTACCTGCAGCACATCTTGCCATGGGTATTTTAGATACATTTCCTTTCTTCCTGGCCACACAAAAGAGAGAGTCCCACTATGCAAAGGCCATTGTTGCTGGTTTTCCTTCCTTCTTCTTTCCTTCCTTCTGTTCTGGGATTCCACAGTGAGTGGAAAATCCACTTAGGGCTGAGAGTCGCTGCCACCCCCGGCCCAAAGCCACCTGAGCTACGGAGGGTCCAGCCTGGTGATACCCCATTAGAGAGGAGTTTCTCATCTTGGCACAGACTGGGGTACAATTCCTTGCCATGAAATACCACATTCTTTTGTTTTAAATATTCATTGAGCAGCTTCCCCTTGGAGATTATGAATAGAGAGATTCATATATCATCATTGCTTTGAAAAGCACAGCATTTCATTTCTTGGGCACAGGTCTCTACTTGCCCACTCTTGAATATCAGTTCCACAGTATCTTGCAGTGACAACTGATAACGTGTACTAAAGACTTTGCCAAACTTCTGTGTTTTCTCCCACCAAATCTACCAGAAAAGTTCCAAGGTTGGGGGCACCTGGCTGGCTCAGTTGGAAAAGCATGCACCTCTGGATGTCAGGGTCATGCGTGTGAGCCCCACTTACCAAAAAAAAAAAAGTTCCAAGTTTAGGGTTTTACCTAGTGAACCTTCACATGCTGACTTTTAAAGGTAAGGTCTAAAGAATCTATAAGCTGTTGGAAGTTGAGGTGAACATAATGGGAAAAAACCAACTCCTGGATGACTGAGAAATAACTGTAGATCTTTCAAATAAGTTTATATGGCTTGATGAACAAAAATGTTCTGCTAGAGTTCAAACCTGCAGGATCCCTTAACAATTCACTGAAGAAGAAAACTCAGAAGAGCTTGAAGCTCTGTAGTCAACAGGGACTAACAACAAAGACCAGCGTACTTTAAGCCAGGGATGATTCCTAAAAAGCATTGCAAAGGACCGAAGTGAAAGTGAATCAGGTTCTCCTGATTTCTTCTTAAATATCTGTAGTAGGAAAAAATGAGGTGATCACAAATTGTTGAACTATTCCTAAAAACTTCTTATTGTTACACATCTAATGGTGGGGTCTTTTATTTTTAAATATTGCCTTGAAGTAATGTTCCATTGCTATTCTCACAACACAGTGGGCCTAACACAGAAGCCTAGCTGATGTATTTATGAGGGACCAGGAAAACTTCAGCCTGAAAATACTTTCCTTGCTAATGCTGTGAATTGCTGTTAGAAATTTCTTCCCCTTGCTTTAGTCCATGGCCCTTTCTCAACTCATTTTTATTGAAAAATCACAGAGGATTTTCAAATATCATCCATTCCATGACAGTTTGAATGGAATCTGCACGGGCTTCTAAGTCACAACATTTTAAGTTCTTTTTCCTTCTTTTGAACTCAGAGTAACAGACCTGGGGAGACCAGGGCCCAAGAGCCAGATCTGTCTTTCCCTGATTTTACTCAATTGCATATATGGATTTTGAGTGAAGGAGGCCCTGTATGTCTTTTTAGGAAAGTTTTCTCAGAGTTGAAAAGTTGGAAATATTTCATGAAAGTCTTTATCTATTTGCTGCCGGTTCATTTATCTTGGTGTATTTACCTTATATTATCCCTGAGGTGAATGGACTATATTCATGTTTCTTTTTTTCATCTCAATTCTTTATCTCCTTTTTTTTTTAGCAGCCCTTTTTTTTCTCCTGTGTTTTTATGTGTTCTAGAATAATACAAATAAGAAGTATGTTTTATTTATTGAAGAGAATCTTATTCTTTTTTATTCTTATTGCAAACATCATATTTTGGACCATTAGGTGCCTCTTAAACCTGAGTTGCTTTTTACCTGCCATGGCCCTCGTTTGGTTGAGGTGTTGTAATGCAACTGATAAGGAACGGGCCCCCTTTCCTACTTCTTACCCGCAAGCATTGTGTCAAGACTCCATCCACAGGATTCTTCTTCCCTCCTGTATGTCAGAAGTTCAAAAACTATACAACTTCCAAACAGACATTCTACCTCACCTGCTTTATTTAAGGATTTGACAATATTTCAGATATTGCGTTTTTACAGACTTATTAAGATATGATAAACATACAATTAATGACTCAGTACATATTCAATGTACAATTTGATAAGGTTTGATCTTTATACATATATCTGTGACACCATCACTGCCATCAAAGTACTAACTTGCCCATTACTGCCCAATTTTGCTTGTGGCCCTTTTTAATCCCTCCTTTCTGTCCACACCACTCCCTTCTCCCAGTCGATCACTGATCTGCTTTTTCTGTAGTTACAGATCTTTTTTCTTTCTTTCTTTTTTTTTTTTTTTACTAGGGTGTTATAAAACAGAATTATGCAGTATATACTCTTCTTCAGTGATGAGGGGGTCTGGCTACTTTCTCTCAGCAAAATGATTGAGATTCATCCATGTTGTTGCATTATCGATAGTTCATTTTTTTATTGCTGAGAAATACTCTATTATACTAGAATGCCATAATCTATGTATTCACTCATCTGTTGATGGAAATTTGGGTTTTTTCTCCATATTATTTTAAAGTTTAGGTAAATATGCATTGATCTACCAAGTACAAGTCATTATTTCAGATGCATACATTGCTTCAAATCATCTTGGTCAGGTAAAAGATTATCCTTTCCTTGTTGTCTAAACATAAGTTTTACAAAAATTGTGTAGAAAAAAATTTGGTGTCCATCAGAATTTCATACTTCAAAATATGGAGGATGCCTATGAATACGGTTTCAGAAAAAAATTACATATTTTATGAAATTATCAAATGAGTAAAGACTGCTATGTATGTAGAGTGAGTCAGGTGATGTTTTAGCGAAAGGAGGTGTATAATCTAGCAAAACTCATAAACCACTGTAGCTTCAACAGAGAGGATGCCCACCCTTTTTAAGTCCTGTTAGGTGTTACTCTAGAGATAATCACTGTAGGAATCCAACATTTATTTCAATAGCCTGATTTGTTTCATTTGGAGAGGCTTTTCCTTAAGAGGATGTGCAGAGCAAAGCCCTATGTGGTAGTGTCTAGGCAGAGCATAAAAGATCCCTCTTGAGGATAGCCAGATCTGATGCGTCCTGTCTCTGCCTTGTCCCTCCTTCCCCACTCCCCCCTACCCCAATCCTGACATGTCGGGTCAAGCAAAGCAAAGGTCAGAGAAAAGAATCTAGCAACAAAATGGCAAATCTCTTGACTCCGAGCCTGGAGAAATCACAGCAGGTGTGCCTATTTATCAGAAGTGTAACCTGTCACCTATACCTTCCATGGAATCAAACAGCATTTGCTCTAAGGCAGCTGTGTATGTGTTTTCTTTGTTTGTTTTTTTCTTCACAAAAATCACATAGAAGAAACCGGCAACTGTGTGCCTGAAGAGCTGTAGGGCAACCTGGGAGTTACATCTAGTGAGATGTAACACGGAGCCATGCGCTTCTCTAAAATCTGGTCTGATAGCAGAGGGAGTTACTCCTTTCAAAACTACAAGGGTTCTGCTACCTACTCTCCTTTACTTCCCTGTAACAACTTTCCTTTAGGTAGTTCCAGAAATGGTGCTTTGGATAAGCAATGAGTAATTACAATTACACATGCGAATGACATACTTTTTATGTCTTATTAACTAACATACCCTAATAAGTATACATATTGATTTAGTAAGAATCAGCGTGACTTCTTCTTCCTTTTTTTTCTTTTTTGGTCCTCTTTAACTTCCAGCCTTTTCTCTGATTGTGTGCAGTTAGTTTTATCCTCATAGTCTGTAACTTACATAGCATGGTTACCTGCTTCAAACTTAAGAAAAAAAGTAAGAATATTGACAGACACATAACAGCGCACCCATACAATGTTCCCCAGGAGATCAGCAGTTCAAATGGTGATTTCTGACAAGTTTTTCTACTTAAAAAACAGACTGTCTTTTCCATTTCACTGAGGAAATACCTATTGTTTGCCCAGCAATCTCCGGGTGCAGTGGAAGCACACACCTGGGTAGTTAGGTATTAATTACTAAATCCCAGGTAATGGAACAGCACTGCCCTGCATGTCCTTGACTCCATCAGAGCACATCAGGAAGACCTTGTTACCTTTTAGTGAGACTTATTCTTTGTTTCTTTTCTTGCTCTGCATCTTGTCAAATTGAAGAAACACAGTGTTTCCTATTGGATCTGCACTGTGGGGATGCCCTGATCCGCAGTCGTGGAAATAGCTGAAGATACAAAGAAATCCAGACACAAAACACAGCTACTTTCACAGAAAATATCCTGTGGAGAAATGGCATTGATTATTCCTGGGGACATTTTAAGAAGGCTTAATTATGTCTCTTGGAACATCTTTCTTTTTCATTTTGTGTCATACATGAATAGAACTGAAAGATGCTTTCACACAGCAAACCCAACATGAGAAACAGAAAGGACTGAATTGAATAAATGTGGTTCAGTTAAGATCATTGATTATATTACTGTATAGTAGAAGATACTTTTTAATCAGCTATTATGTGAAAAATCCATAATAAAATATAATACTGTATGATTTGTGATAACCTGAATTTTAAAGTCAACTAGAGAGGCAGGCATATACTTATATAACTGTAATCGAAAGCAAACTTATAAAAGACACTATAATAGAATCAAAACCATTCTGTTGAATGTTGAATGGTGTATCCACAAATATCTGCCAAAATAGCATTCACCAAAACAACCTATTGATAAGATAAATTTGAGTTTGGCACAGGTGAGAGCAAATACTTCCTTCACAGAGCTTTGGTCCTGTCTCTAAGTGGAGAAGGCAATATTGCAATTTACTGAGAATTGAAAGTTTGGTTTAAAGGAAGACTTTCAATGGGAGTGAGAAAGGGGAAGAGAGGATGGGAGCTTGATTAGGATTGGGTAAGGATCATAATATAACCATGTAGGACTGGTACAAAAAGCAAGGTAAGGAATTTTGAGACCATGGATTCTTAAATCTGAGGGTAAAATCATGGATTTCCATTGAAAAATTATTGGTTCTTTTGGAAAGTCCCTTCCTGGAATAGTAAAAATCATGCTAATGAGGACAATAGCATAGTCAAGTTATGTTAACATAGACCAGGGATCTACAAACTGTACCTGGGTACAAAATCCAGCCCTATAAGCAAAGTTGAGAAAATGCTTCACATTTTGAAAAGGTTGTAAGGGGGGAAATGCAATAAAAATCTTAGGTTGCTTGCAGATCCTACAATATGTACTATCTGGCCCTTCTCAGTAAAAGTTTGCCAACCCCTAATGCAAAGAGTCAGTTGGGTGGATGGTGGGGAGGGAGTCTCAGTTTCAGCCTCTAAGCATTATATAGGGGTACACAGATTTGGTTCGCAATACTCAGGCATTCTACAGGGAAGAAAGTCATTCCTGCAGATGATGGGCAGTGAGAGATTTGGGAACTTTGACATGGAATTTGGGAGACAAAGTAAGGAAGGATATATTTTAAAAAGCAAAAGGAACAGCTTGTGCAAAAGCAAACATGGGGGAATATGACAATTTTCTCTCTTTCTTTTCTCTTCCCCCATAATCACCACCTCAAGAAGCACTTATCCAGATCCTGATTTTTACCAAGTGGTATAATAAGCAACCCAGTCAGCTTTGTCCTTGCTCTATGTGAACCGATTATGAAAGAAAACAAAGAGTGACAAGAACTGAACTATTAAGTATGTGGATCCTCAGGGAAAACAATTCATACATATGTCGCAGTTAGCCATGTCTATCATTTCTTTTGTTTTTATTGTTTAAATACTGAATTCCAAACAAGTCTTTTCCTTTAGGAAATCTTTGCATTGCACTTTCTTCTCATGAATAAGTATAAAACTAACTAGAATTGAATAACCTAATGGCCCATTTGGAATCTATTAGAGGAGTTAAGCCCGCTTGATACAATGTAAATCGCTAATTAATGAAGCGATGCAAATAAATCCTTAGCAACATAAGTAACAATTATTTTTTTTTGGTTTGAGTAGTAGATAATAACGTGAATTTTTCATATGGTCCAGAAAAGATATATATTGTTTTATTCCACAGTCTTTCTGTTCTTTGAAACTATCACAGATTGAGCATAACTGAATACCAGTATATCCATATATGTCATATTGAATGTATTACTGTGTAGAAAACATGTGACAATTTCCTCTGGGTCTAAGTAAGATGTATATGGCCTAGAGTGTTTTCATCCACAGTTCATCCTCAAGCTTTATCAATCTCACACTGATCGTAGGTCTTGGATTAATCTGTTTGGAATATCCAATGGCAATGTATGAATATTATAAGCAGGTAAAGCTAATATTTAGCTAAGGCCAGAAATCAGTGTTTAACAACCAATCATAAAATTAGTATCTCCAGATTCTTGAAGTAAAGCTAAAACAAAAGAAAGAGTTTTTACAACAGTGTTGAAAAAATCCAGGTGAGGAGGAGAGAGCAAGGGAGAGGGGGGAGAGAGAAAGCCTCCAGCCATACAGAATGAAGAGATTTAACCAAGACCCTGGAATTAGAATGTTCAGCATTTATCAGAATGAAAATTCAAAGCTGAAATTTTTCACTTAAATAATTCTCTTGCACCTTTAGGAAAATAGAAGGTGCACAGAGCACACCATCCCATTTGTTTCTATAAAAGATGTGAGTACTTTTTTTTCAGGAAAATATTAGAGGAGAAACAGACATTTGCGTGATGACTAAGTCCATCTGTTATAGACCATTAAGAATTTGATCAAAGTTATTTGGAATGTAGCACTGCACCAGAATTTTATCCCACTGATCAAATAAAGGGAAACTAACAAAATAAATGTCTTCATATGATTGAAGTCTATTGATTAGAGACATCAGACAAACTAGGTCATTTGTAGATCACTTGTCTAACTAAGCATATTTTGTCTTTGGGATAATTCTGTTTCAATGATAATTGCAACAGTGAAGGAAAAGAGGAGGGTATTAAAAGATAACCCTAATACACGTTAGGTAGTGCTTTATATTGACATATGGAATGATCTGTTAAAAGCTTATTTTTACACTCCCCCAAGTTTTGAATTATAACCTTTGTACAATGATTCAAGAAATAGATGGTACTACAAATAGTTCAGTTTTTTTTAGAGAGAGATGAAAATCAGTCTCAGAAAGGTCAAGTGTGTTTTTCAGATTTCCATACTTGATCTCCTGGGCCCCCATTTCTGTGCTTTCCACCAAATCCTAGCCATGGTGAATGGTATTCCTCCTGCCACGTATTTCTCTCACATCACAGTACAGTAGTCTGTTCAGTAATTTCAAGAGGGGATTTGGAATGTTAGAGTGTTCACTTCAGCCAAGCATTGCTGGAAGGCACATTATATGCAGATAGGAAAGGACATGGTTATTATTCTAAGGACCATTCCCCCTATTAGCACTCTGCTGTATCCAGTTTATTGAGCCTTTCATCCTTAAACATACAGGACCTCAGCCCTTCTGTTTTTCTTAGTCATTGTATCCTACTTCTCTGTCATCACTTATATCTTGGTCCCGGATACGGTATTAATTACCCGATTTACCTTTTCTTCAGACCTTTCAATGCCAATCAGTGCTCCGCATTTCCGTCAAACAATTTGGATTGATCCTCAAACTAGCCTGATGTTAAGTTTTCAGCCCCTTCAAAATGGATGCTAAGTATCTCTGGAGAGAAAAGTATTATCTTCTGATTGGGTGACAACTCAGTGCTAGAAAGGCCCTCAAGCTTCTAGACAATCACTTAATGTGTCTTTGGTGAGCTTTCTCTTATGCTCCTAAATGACTGTCCAAATATTAACAGTTTTCCTCATGTTCTCACACAACCCACCTCCTATTCTCCCACCTTCAGTAGGAAATCCCACCACCCAAAATAACATTTGTGGCACTTACTGCAACTCAGTCCTGCCGATCTGTCTCCACCATTTGTGAATTGTTTAGGAGGTGGTCATTTCTTAACTTCTATCTCCAGTGGCAACTATACAGAAAGACCTAGCATAAGTAAATAGAGGATTATTGATACATTCCTCTGTTTCTTTATTCATACTTTTCTTGTTGGAATTTCTTCTACCTACTCTCTCCCTTCCTTCCCACCATCCTTCCAATTTGTTGCTGAAATACTCCTAAACTAATATCATCAGGTACCACTTATGTATCTCCTTTCAGAAGACTTAGTTGAATATTCCTGGTCTGGACTACCTACCCTGACTCCGTGCTCATAAAACATCAGTGCATAACTCCATTGTGCTTATTCTATTGCCTCTACTCGTTAAATTATACACACAGTACAAAAAAATCAAATGGCACAGAAATATAGTAAATCAAAACTTAAATATCTTCTCTCTCTACTTCCTTGAAGAACAATGTCAGAGTTAAGTGGCTTAGCTTTTCTCAAACTACACCAATTACTTGAAATCATGAATCAGTTAAGCTTGCTTTAAATTTTGATTAGTGTTCTTACAAACTTTTTTTTTTTTTTTTGGTCTTCCTGGAGATTCGAATTACCTTTCCATTTGTTCACCTATAGAAGAAGCATATGCCTTGGCCAGTCTCTGAGATCATACAAGTTCTTCATCATAACATTTGTTAAAATGAAGGCTCTGACTTCCTGTTTCAATTGGAGTTAGCTGCTCTCTATTCATGCAGTATATCTCTCATCCTGGCATTTTGAATTAAGTGCATTTTTAAAATCCTGTGCATTTTTCTTCCTTGGTTTTTATTTCATTTTTTCTTCAGTGTACCTTACAAATCTGAAAAAAAAAATCTGTTTTGTCCTCACACATTATGGATAGTTTCTAATGTAAATCTGATTTCTATTCATTTGCCTATAAACTGGCATGTTGCCACAATCAATTTTAAGACCATCTCGTCATCTTCGATATTCTGAAATTTCAGAATGTATCTTAGTGGTAGGACTTTACCCATCTCCCATCTCAGGCCGTCCATAGGTCTTCTCAATCTGGTATTTGGTTTTAAATATTGTGAAATAATCTCAATTAGTACTTTGACTAGTGTCTTGCCTCCTTTTTTACCGTTGACTCTTTCTAAAATTCCTATTATTTGAATGATGGAGTTTGAACCTCCACATCTTTGATGTTTCTCTCATAACTTCCTCCTTTTTTGACTTTTTGTTCTGTCTTTTGATTTTTAACCTTGGTTTTATTTTTTAACAGTTTTTATTTTTTAACCTTTTTTTTTTAGGATTTTATTCGACAGAGAGAGAGAGAGAAAGCAAGCATGAGTGGGGTGAGGGGCAGAGGGAGAAGCAGACTCCCCATGGAGCAGGGAGCCCAATGTGGGGCTGATCCCAGGACCCCGGGGATCATGACCTGAGCGAAGGCAGATGGTTAACCAACTGAGCCACCCAAGCGCCCCTTTTAAACTTTTTTCTTTAAAGATCTATTTATTTGAGAGAACAATAGAGAAAGAGTGAGAGTATTTTTTAACAGTTTTTGAATGATTTTTCTTTCCAGGACCACTATCTTATTCTCTGATAGGTTTTGTTTTGTTTTATATATTTTTTTATTATTATATTCAGTTAGCCAGCATATATCATTAGTTTTTGATGTAGTGTTCAACAATTCATTAATTCCGTATAACACCCAGTGCTCATCACAACATGTGCCCTCCTTAATATCCATCACCTGGTTACCCTACTCTCCCACCCCCTCCCTTCTGTAACCCTCAGTTTGGTTCCCAGAGTCCAGAGTCTCGTGGCTTGTCTCCCTCTCTGATTTCTTCCCATTCAGTTTTCCCTCCCTTCTTCCCCTGTGGTCCTCCGCATTATTCCTTATGTTCCACATATGAGTGAAACCATATGATAATTGTCTTTCTCTACTTGACTTATTTCACTTAGTTTTGTTTTTAGTGAAAGATTGATCTTGTTTTATTGAACACAGAATCTTCTGGAATTGAAGGATTTCACTATAGATTTTAAGAGGCATTTTTCTGATCCTTGAGTTGTTTTTCTTTTGGCATCCTTTTTCCTATGTGTTCATCATGATACTTCTCTATTTTTTGCTGTTAGCTTCCTGATAATTTCTGGTCAGATTTTGTTCTCAATTCATATCTGTGAATTAAGGAATGTATGTTAATATTAGCTATTGATCCTGATTTCCTATAGCATTGTGTAGGTCTCTGTTCCTCTATATAGAAGAAATGACTGAGAGTTCTATTTCATGGATGAGGACATGTCAACTGACACACTTGAGGTTGCCCTAAATGAGTGCAGGAATCCTGTGACCATCACACCAACTGTCTTATGCCAAAATAAGATGTTTACTTTAAGTTCTTGCCCCCCATAAGTGCACTGTTCAATTTCTTTATAAAGCAGGACTTCAGTCTTCATCTTGGGGCTAATCTCTCTAAATATGCACCTTGGGAAATGTGATCATTTGCTTTTGCCATAAATGCCTAACTCTATTCTATGACTTACTCCTGTTCTACACGTTTGAAGACTCCCTAAGGTTCTGCTGGAGAGTGTTTTCTTCTCTCTACTGCAGTCTCCTCCTATCCATGTTTCTAGATTGCTACTAGATTCCTCTAGTGTTCGCTATAGTCCAAATTTCCATATATGTTTCAAAGTCTCTAATCCAATAGTGAAACCCCCCACTATAAAAACACTTACAAATTCATTTCCACTTTATGCAACTTCACTGTCTTTTCATGAAATTTGAGATGGAAAGTGGGATAAATGTATGCCCTTAGCTTCATTCAGCTGTCACCACCAACACACTACCTTAGTAATACCCATTTGCCAAGGGTGCAAGGTAAGAGTTGCATTCAAGATTTGAATCCATAAGGCATGTAGATCATGTCCTCTTAGTCTTTAATTTGACAGTAACTGTTCCCAAATGTTTGTTCCAGTAGCTACTCAGTGTGCATCCTTATGGGCTGAAAAGCCATTTGGTGACCAAAACTTATTCTCCAGTGTCACACAGGAAATGAAACCCCTCCATAATGATCACATTATGTAATGAACATAATAGTATCTGTTCACCAAAGTTTTCACTTGCTTTAGACATGGTTTCTTTTATTATTATCTTAATTTATTCAACGCTGGTTCTAATTGGCCAGGCCAGAGAGGGTAAACTTGAAGTATAACAATTATGAGTAAAGCAGTGTTAATTATAAGCAAAAATAATTACAATTTCTTGTGTAACAGCATTTCTACTCTCATTACAAAGGAATTCGAAGCAGTTTAGAACCAGTATAAGCTGCATGTCTGATCTTTGGTTTTATAGACCTCTTTATTCATTCTTCCGTATTTATATTGGCCTCATGTAATCATGAGACAGATTTCTAAGCCTAAGATGCAGGGAACTGTCTGGTGTTAATAACAACTGTAACCACAATGTCTGTTCAGTATCTCCTCTGTTCTAATGTTAGTGTCCAGGAATTCAAATACCTACAGGGTGCTAGCAGGTAAAGTGAGTAAATGTTTGGGGTTGCTATTAAAAGATAAACTAATTTTTTTAAAATATGTTGTTCTCTCCTTAGCGCTACTTTAGGGAAAAGCAACAGTCTGTGTTTGCTCATTCAAACTCACTGTCGACGTGGGGAGCAGTGGGTTAGTGGTGAATCAGGGAGTTAAAGCCTTGTGTGTGCTGCTGTTTTAAAATTCATTGTTAAATACTGGGGATACACTAGAGAGAGTAAACAATACTAAAGTAAAAATTTATGTACCTGTCTTTGGTTTTAGAAGTAAAACATTATACATGCTTTTGGAGACTCCTGAGTATAACCTTCCCTTCTTATCCACCTATCCCTCCTTACCCAATGATCCTCCTATACTTACTAGTTTCTTGTGTTTCTATATTTATTACATAATTATGTATCCTTAAATAATATATAGTTAGTATTTTTAAATTTATATACTTGGTATCATATTGTATGTGTACTCTCTTGCCAACTGTTTGGCAATTAATTGAAATTTATTGAGACTTTACAGTCTAGTATATAGTTAGTTTTCCGAAGTGTTCTATGTGTATATTTAAAGCTTGTGTACCCATCAATTACTAGTTATAGACATATAGTTATATGACTTTTAACCAGACTTCTTAATTAGCTTATTCAGGTATTCTCTTTCCTCATTTTTATCTGCTTATCACTTACAAAAACAGGTTTGCTAAAATCTCCTCCTCTGGTGGAGGATTTCTAAAAATTCCTTGTTCTGAGATTTTTGTCAAATAGTCTTTACATTTGTTAAAGAAATGTACTACATAAAATTTAGAATTTTAACATAACATAATATCTGGTGAACTATATTAATTTTCATGTGGTTACTATAGAATTTATATTAATATAGACCCAGCAGCTTTCTTTTGGTTAATATCTGGAATAATTTTTCTATCATTTAACTTTCAATATTTTATATCCTTATGTTTTAGATATGTATCTTACCAATGGCTTATATCTACGTTTTTATGTCCATTCTGATATCAGCCATTAATCTCACATTTTTATTTACCAGTGTACATAGTTTTTTTGGTTTATGATATATTTTGATTCATTTTTATTCCTTTTATTCGTTGGTCAATGCTATTTTGCCCTTCTTTCCTGTCTTCTTTTGAGGTAATTAGTTGTTTTTCATATCATTTACATACATATTTTCTATGTAGAATTCCTAAATTGTCTTCCTCCTTCCCTTTCTTATGTCCTCTCACATTTCCCTCCTTCCTTCCTTCTTCCCTTCTTCCCATTCCTTGTATAAAGGGGCACCTGCTATAGTATTCCAAATTATTGCTGCATGGAAATCTGTTGTTCCAGTGTCTTGCCTTTATGTATTTTCTTAACTTTTTATTTTAAAATCATCATAGACTCCAATGAAGTTGCAAAAACCTACAAGGAGATCTTGTATCCCCTTTACCCAGCCCCCCCCATAGTAAACTCTTGTATTATGATTGTACACCATCAAAACCAGGAAATCAACATTGGCATAATCCACAGAACTTATTCAGATTTTACCAGGTTTACAAGTTCTTATTTGAATGTGGGTATAATTTTTTATAACTTTACCGTATGTGTAGCTTTGCATAACCACCACCACATGCAAGGTGAAGAAATGTTCCATTACCATGGTCTCCCTTGCACTACCCCTTTATTTTTCTTTATATATTTTTAATAAGCCATTTATATATGTAACTGAATTTTATATAAAATATCCTATTTTTCCAATGTTCAAAAATAAGTCAAACTGTTTAGGCTACAATCTCATCCAACACTGTGCAGGCCTAGAAAAATATGTCTATTGCCTGAAATCAACCTAGAGCTGCCTGTTTGCCATCTGGTATACATTACAATTCAGCTAAATATAACTGTGTATCTGATGATGTATTATATGTCTTCATCTAGTGTTTGGTATTTGTTTATCTGGTGATGTAGACATTTGCATTCTATACTCCTTATTATTTAGACATTCTGAAGAAAAGGTTGGGATTGTTTATTTCTAAGACTGTTGATCATTTACTGTGTAGAATATTTAGAGCTAAACACAGTAAGTCAGGGGTCATTCTTTTCCTCCTAGCAATCAGAACATGCCATCCATAAATCTCTTCTCTTAGGCTCCTGACTCTTGTCAATGTGTCAATGTATATGAATTTCAACTGTGATTTCCCCACTAAGAATACCCAATATTTATCATTCCCACTATAGTCAGCATAACGTTGGGCCTAAAAGTCTACACTGGGTCTGTGGAACGAGTTCAAAAGCCTGTGTGTGTTTATTAACTTATAACCCTATGTTAAATGTGCTTCCTGGGGAAACAATGTTGTGTTTACTTTTCTGGCTCTCAGTCTCTGAAAAGCCATCATAATCCTTTGTGTAGGGATCTCACTTCACATTTCTGAGATAATAATAACAGAAATGACAGAAAATGTGTTCTAGGCCCTTCCCGTATGCGTGGAACTCTGTGACGCACTTAACAGGGACTGTTCATTCTACCCAACAGCAACCCTGTGAGATAGATACTATTTTTTTTACTGATGTAAAAATTGAGGCTTCGGGAGGTTAATATGCCTGGTAAAGGTCATGCAGAAAGAAGGAGCTCAATTTTAAGTGAGCTGTGAATGTAAGTAGAAACACACCCCGTTATGTTCTGGTGAATTAGTGTTTAGATCGTGTATATTCAAAATGGGGGAAAATGATAGAATACATGATAAAATAGCAAGATTCAGGCCACCTCGAGTCTGGGAGATGCAGGCCACACATTCTTTCTGATCAAGCTCATACAGTGTTTTTCAGTTAAAAAACAGTAAAAAGCTACAGACTAAGTGGTCTTTGAAGTGTTACTGTTTAGAAAAATAAGCGTGCAAAATGTGCCCCCTTCCTGAAATCAAAATATAGATACTGGTCAGTGTATCCCACTGTCGCTAAACACAGAGATGCAGGAAGGTTTAGGATCGCTACAGCCGTATCACTAGACTGGACAAAAGTTGATAGAGATAAAGATCAGAGTTCTTTAAAAGAACAACTCAGAGCAATGTAACTGATTTATTTTTATCAGTGAATTAAAGAAAGCAAATTTCATATGATATCCAACGAAGGTGTGAGAAGGAACAGTTAACGAACAACCCGATGGTTGGCTAATAGATTATTTCATGAGATCAGAGATGAGGGCAGGCTCATTATGAGATGTCTGTTCAGAGTCCACGTTTAAAGATATGGGACTTGGCAGGCGGTTTTCCTGCTAGAAGCAATCATTGCTATTCCTGGTCACGTAGGAAGAATGGAGTGTCTGACAATGATGGACCGTGCAGCCGCAGCCTTGCTGCTTGGAAATTAATTTGAAGTCCTCTTCTAGAGAACTGCTATCTTCTGTTACTACACAGAAACTCGATTGTACTAATAATGTGTGCCCAACTCCGTAAGAGGCACAGTACAAGGCAGAAGCCTAGGATTTAAAAAAAAAAAAAAGCAAAAACGTTGCAGAAAATAATTAAAGAGGGATTTTTTTAGGGAAATGTCTAAATTCTTATTATTGGGGTGTTTAGTGTATATTCTGTGGCTATACTTAAAATTGCAGGAGCCAGCTTTAAACCACACACAATATGCAGTATAGGAACTTACATTCTGTATCAGAAAAAGTTCCATGTGTATTTGATTTAATATTACGATTAATGAAACATGAGAGACTATGGACTATGAGAAACAAACTGAAGACTTCAGAGGGGAGGGGGTGGGGGAAGGGGATAGACTGGTGATGGGTAGTAAGGAGGGCACGTATTGCATGGTGCACTGGGTGTTATACGCAACTAATGAAGCATCAAACTTTACATCGGNTCAGTATAGGAACTTACATTCTGTATCAGAAAAAGTTCCATGTGTATTTGATTTAATATTACGATTAAGACTAATGCTCATAATAACAGGTCAAATATTTATTGAACTTGGTCTAATATTAATAACATATTCATGATAAAATAAATTGATAGTTACTGAGTTCTTAGCATGTACTATGTCGGGTAATTTATAGGTATTAGATCACTTAATCTTTGTCATGACCTTGAAAGTAGCATCACCTCAGTTTTACAGGTAAGGCAGAAAAGTCTTTTAAAGGTTAAATTGCTCAAGGCGCTCTTACTTCAGATTCTATATATTCAATCACTGTGCAATATGTTCCCTCTCTCTCTCCCTATTTGTATCACAAGCTCATTGACAGTGAGGGATAGTGAAAGAATAATAATAGCAAACACTTGATACTTAAAAGTAAATGTGCAATGCATTCTTCAAGGTATATATATGTGTGTGTGTGTATCTTGAATATGTATACATACACACGTAGCTGCATATATTTTACATTACTGAGTGTATATAATAAATTTGTATTACATATACTATATATATTATTTATATAAACATACATAAAATAAATATGTATGTATCGTGCGATTCTCACAATCACCCTCTGAAGTAGGAATTTGATGATGAGGAGGATGATGAAGGTGGTAATGTACATGTCGCAGATGAGAACACTGAAGCGCTGAGATTGGTTCACTTGGCCAGGTTGGCCCAAGGACTTCTCCCAGTGCCAGATCAGCTGGGTCCAGTGCTGCACGCTTACCCTCAATGCTCTACTAGATATGCTAGTGATAAGGACACAAAAATGAGAATGAGTCCAAAGCAACAATGTTTTATGAGAGTTTTTTAAACCAAGGCCATTTGCTGCCCCAGGCTTTAATAGCCATTCCCTTCTCCACATTTTTGTGATGAAATCAGTTATCAGATGCTATGTTCTGAATGTCTGGGTCCCTGCAAAGTTTATATGTTGAACCCCTAATGCTCAGGATGATGGTATTAGGAGGGTAGGGCCTTTGGGGGGTGCTGAGGTCATGAGGGTGCAGCCCGCATGAACGGATTTAGTGCCTTTTTGAAACAGACCCCGGAAAGCTCCCTTGCCCCTTCCGCTACGTGAGGATACAGTGAGAAGGTATACATGACAAATGGGAGAACAGGTTCTCAGCAGAACACAAAGATGGTGGTGCCTTGATCTTGGACTTGCAGCCTCCAGAACTGGGAAAAATAAATTTCCATTAATACCACGCAATCTGTGGTATTTTGTTATAAAAGCCAGAAAAGACTAAGAAATAGCATTAACAGAAAAAAAAAAGCCCATGTGACTGACACATAATTAAGGGTCATCCAAGATCAATGGAACACCACAAGGCACACTAGAGAGGAAACAAGGAGTAGAGCCTTCTGGGTGGAGAGGACTGCGTCACAACCTCAGATCACTGACTTGATCTTTTTAGGCTATGTATGCACAAAATAATTTTGAGTATACATATATCTATAGAACGTATAGATATATGTATACACATATATACGGGGTTTGTGTTTAGTATGTGTATGTGTATATGTAGTACATCCATTTCTATCATAAACATATTTAATTTGGGGGTTAAAAAATATCACATTCCTTGATTTTACCCCTATTTATATTTGTTTGTAGAAGAACTATGATAGATTCAGGAACTTAGGGAATGCAACTGTTTGAGATAGTCAGAAGATCATCCATTTACAAATAACATCAATTCCAGATTAATATCAGCACCCGGCATCTCTGTGCCAGGTTATTGTAACCAAAGTAGGTCTAGGACCAAAACAGAACCCCTGAGGTGAAAGTACTGTATTTTACACACGTGGTGCCATGAACTTTGTCACTGGGATCCACATAGATTAAAAAAAAAGAAGAAGTGGGGAGGAAGACCAAATTGCTGTATCTGGTAGTAGTTGCTGATAGAAGTTTAATGGTTAAGATGATAATCAAGATAGCAAGCTTCCTTCTTACTCTGATTCCACTGTGTATCTGCTCTGTGGACTTACTTACCTGTGTCTCAGCTTCTTTGTCTGAGAGATGGAAATAATAGTTTCCACATCACAGAGTTGTCATAAGGATTCAATCAGTTAATATCTGTAAAGCTCTCAAAACATCCATGGCACAAAATAATGTAATCTTTTTGTCCCCCACCCGCAAAAAAATAAATTACTGGAAAACTCCAGCCCTTCCTTGGCATTTAAAAACATAAGGAACATTAACATTTCTTAGGAGATTAAAGGCTTAATCAGGGGCATTTCCTCTTCTAGACCTGATGAGGGGTAACTCATGAATCTGTAGAACTCCATCTGCAAAGCGTTGGGGAGCTTTGGTCTGGTTTTCCCAGGAATGGTGAGAATTGGGGCAGACGTGATATGCTACCACAAACAGCCTATTGTTACAAACTTTCGTAAGATACTGAAGCAAAACTTGC
This sequence comes from Ailuropoda melanoleuca, assembly GCF_002007445.2. NCBI lineage: Eukaryota > Metazoa > Chordata > Mammalia > Carnivora > Ursidae > Ailuropoda > Ailuropoda melanoleuca. The sequence goes on from NC_048221.1 coordinate 117,135,807, forward strand.
TTAGGAAAGTGACAAGCTAAGTACATGTTGTTCTCAGATGCATGAGCCACCAAAATGTGTGTCCTGTCCCTTCTTGATTCTCCCATCTTCCTGGGTCTGATGGCTGCCCAGGGCTGCCCAACACCACACTCCAGACCCCTCACCTGAATCTGCTCTCCTGGGTGCATGAGAAATGTATCTCTTCCTCTTAAACCTCATCAAAGTCTATTTTACCTTAGAGCCCTATTTCAGGGGGCTGAGGAAAAACACGATCCGTTTGTATCGTAAAGACTGCCAACAACTTAGTACATAGTAAGTATTTATATTTTCCCAAAATGCTTTAGAACCATCCCCGCTTTTGCCCAGAGGGTAAGCATCTAATGCTTATTCTAGGAACAAAGGAATTCACTCTGGTGCATTATAGGATAGAAGTGGGAGGTGAGGGAGTGGTTTCCATCATATCACACCACCCCCCTTTGATTTGGTGGCTGCTGCAATCTTGTTTACTCATAAGTACTGGAGCATAATAATTAAAATGATGGTCACTATTGCCTGTGTTCCAGGCACTGTACTCACTGCATACCTTTTTTGCATTCTCAAAACTTAGACCCGCAATAGAAGTAGGAGAAGTTATTAAGTTTATTGCTGAGGAAACTGAGGTTTACAGCAATTGATTTCATCAAAGGCAAACCACTTATAAATTGAGGAGCCCAGAATCTAATCTAACCTATTTGATTCAAAAGCTCTTGTGTATCAGAACAACATTTGTTCCATTATTACCTCAGTTGGGAAAGTAAGTGTTTTCGAAAAACACCTAATTCTCTTATTTGAAACATGTCCTTTACATACAGAAGACTAACACAGTGGATGGCACGATCACGTTACCGTGCAGCACAATAGCTTCAGAACTTTCTGGGAAAGAGGTAATTTTCTATCAAGCTGTACATGATTATTTAAATGCCAAAACAGTCATATTTATATATAGTCACATTTATTTTCTATATGCTTAACTTCCAAAGTGAATAAATAATATGATGTCGAGGGACTCACTGAGCTGCACTGCTGTCCCTGTGTTCTGCCACTAGGTTTTCAGTCTCCCCCCACCTGGCTTGCAGACTCTTCCCTGTATTTGCACATGTCCCCTGTCTCCCTTTGTTCAACACCCACCAGTTCTCCCAGGCTTCCTCCATGTAGACTTCTCTGCTTCCTGCATTGAGAAATAACCTCTCTCCCTTCTCTGAACTCTAAAAGTCAGATAACTATTCTTTGCTATCAGGTGTAGTAGTCAGCAAGGGCTGCCATAACAAAATACCACAGACTGAGTGGCTTAAACAACAGAAATTGGTTTTTCTCAGTGTTCTGGGGGCTGGAGATTCAAGATCAAGGAGGTGGCAGGATTGGTTTCTCTTGTGGCCTCTCCCAGAAAAGCTGTCTTTTCCTCGTGTCCTCGCATGGCTTTCCTCTGTGTAGACATACTTCTGGTGTCTCCTCTTCTTATAAGAACACCAATCCTATTAGATTAAGGCCCTGCACTTATGACCTCATTTAACCTTAATTACCTCCTTAAAAGCCCTGTTACCAAATACAGTTACATTGGGGGTTAGGGCTTCAAACATATGTATCTGGAGGAGACACAATTCAGTCTATCACTTCTGATTTGACTTGGTATTGAGAACCGGAGTTGTTGCAGTGTCAGCTTAACTCACCACTGGCCTGTGAGCATCTTAGTAAGTCAGTCTATCCAATTCATCTCTTTCACTCCTGCAACATTTGGTACAGTGCTCTGCAAATAATACTGGTTAGCTTCCACACACTGAAGGTAGTGTATTTGCACTCTTAGGTATTTCATATACATATCATTCAAGTGCAACAACATTTCGAGATAAATAATACTACCTCCACATTAGAGATAATGAAACTGAAGTCTATATAGGTCAAGCATCTTGGTAAAGTTCTCATCATTGGTAAAGGACAGAACTAAAACAAACCTGGATCTATTTTACAGCAAAGCTTAGGCTCCTTTTCTTCCAAATCTGCTCTCATGAAGTTTGTTGAAACAAATCAATGTCATTAAGGTAGGGCCACCAAATGGTGGTACTGTTTTCTTTCTCCTATTCCCTATAAGCAGGAGAATTGGGGAGACTTCTCTGATCACTTTTGTTTGGGCAGGCATAAGAGATAAAAATTTTGTAAATTTAAATATAGAAGAAACAAAAGGAACATGTTCCTTTCCAGATTTTTACGGGAAGCAATATTGAAGTGATTAATAAAGGCAAGAGAGGTGAGGAAAGTATAAAGAAGGTGCTTGACATCATAATGACAGTATATTTCAACCCAGAGTAAAATAGGAAAACACAAAACACTGGTTGGATTTCACAGGCATCCAGCTTTATGCACGGCATCACAGGGGGTGTGTTTTATAAGCGGTAAGAGATCCACCTGCTCCACAGTCATCTCTCATTATCCACCCACAGTGCCTGAAACTACCACACTATTGTTACCTCCAGTGACTTTAAGATTTTAGAAGATACCAGCCCCAGTTGCAGCTTCATCTCCATTAAAATGTAAAGATCAAAACTATAGGATAATGAATTAACCTATTAATGTACTAACATCACATTTAATGCAAGCTACAAGGTAAACATCTTTTTTTTTTTAATGTGGCAGTGAATTGTGTGTCATGACAAAGCAAATATATCTCATAATTCACAGACCTAGATGTCCAAGCAAAACAAGAAATCTTGGGGGCAAGAGAAGGGCATATACCATGGGGTGCTTGGAAACGGGTGGGAAAAGGGACAAAGGGAGAAGAACTGGAGGAATGACAGAAAGGAAGGCAATTAAAGTGAGGATGGGATGTTAATAAAAACCACCTGCTGATTCCCTGTAAGAACAGATCCCTCAACACTGAAGTAGAGAGTAGTTGAGAGTTTTGTGGATCTTGGCATTCTTAGAGGCAAAGCAGAGGGTGGGAGTTGACTGGGGCAAAAAGTTTGAGACCTGGAGGTTTGAATTGAGCAGGATAAATGGATGGCATTTAGTTACTTTCCAGCTCTTTGCCATTTATACTCAGGGACATCATTTGTACAGCCTTCTGCAAAGCAGCAGCCGAACTGGGATGAGAATCGGTGCTTTCCATTTTTCATGCGTTAATTTTCTATTTGGCTGATATGTCCAGAAACCCTTACCTGTCTTTCCCTAAATGGTCTGGATAATTGCTTCACTTCTCGGCTTTCCTTTGACTATAGGAACCTAGTCCATTTAAGGCATTTTTCTTTCAACTCACACTCACTGGGCTTAAAAGGTACTGCTACTGAAGCAAGGAGGTCAAGATGGGCAGTTAGACCTGACAGTTCACATTGCCCAAGCTCCTGACTCCGTTAGTTGAGGTTTGTAAGAGGGAGAGGAAAAAAATGGCTTGTAAGCTACTTTAAGGTGTAAATAAATAACCATATGTCAAAGTCAGCTGCAACTGGCTCCCTCTTTCTCCCACCCCTTCCTTTCCAATGAATTGCCTCATGACAGATGAATCTGCAGGTGGGAGGAGGTTCTATAGATGGCACATCTTCTAATACTGTCATGGCTAACCCTCTCCACAGCTGTGCAGTGGCTTAGTGCCAATATCCTGTTGTCTTTCCAAATGCAGGATGGTTATTTTAGAGAATGAATTAAGATTATACAACAGATTGGAAGACCAGGATGGAGGCTTCAAGCAGAATCTTGTACATGGGCACCTGCCATTGGCTTCAGACTTATTTGGAGTCCTCCTTACACCCAAGAAAGTATTAGAAGTAAAGGGATTGTGACCTACATGAAACAAAGGGGGAACTGATAAAGATTGCCTCACCCGCTTCAGTTGTTGAAACAACCGAAGAAAACTTTATTTTTATTAGTGAAAATACGGTGATCAGACTTCAGTATCCTTGCCTATGAACTAGATTTTTAAAGTTAGAAACTTTATCACACTATTAAGAATATAATATTTAAAAATAAAAGGCCAGAAGGTATTGAAGTGTGTTTCTTGCGAAGCAAGTTTCTGGATTCAGAAATTTTAAATCAAAAAAGTTATAAGTATTCTCACATACAAATCTGTTACTGGGTTATAAGCCCTTTAGTAATATTTTAATTGTGCAAAATCTCATGAAAGATCCATAAAGAAATATAAAAATTCTCTCAGAGAATCAGAGAAAATTTTTAATTTTTTTTTTGAAAAGAATTTAGAGCTTGAAGAATGGGAAGCATTTCAGCTTTTGAAGATGTTCAACAGAAACTTCAAGGCTGGGAACATGGCATGAGAAAAATGTCCAGATATAGAAAAAAAATACAGCCAGATCTGCCATTTTGGCAGAAGCATCTTGAAGTACCAATGGGACTTAAGCTTCTTAGTAAGGTGAACAGCAGTCCAATCTTGATGGACATGTGATGACAAAGTATTTAGAGCTGTAGCTTCCTTCATCACTGTTAAAATGCTATCACAATCCTTGATAGGTATACTATTTGGTTATTGTTGTTTTTCTTTGGATTTAGAAAATTTTCAGCACATGGTTCTATGGTCTAAATATTTGTGTCCTTTCAAAACTGATGTTGAAATCCCAAAGGTGGGGGGCCTTTGGGAGGTGCTTAGGTCATGAAGGAAGAGCCTTCATAAATAGGATTAGTACAATTATAAAAGAGGCTTCAGAGTGATCCCTTCTCTCTTCTACTATGTTAGGACATTGCGAAAAGACAGCTCTCTATGAATGAGGAAGCCCTCATCAAACACGGAATCTGCCAGTGCCTTGATCCTAGACTTCCCAGCTTCCAGAACTGTATGTCTGTTGTGTATAAGCCACCCAGTCTGTGATATTTAGTTACAGCAGCCTGAATGAACTAAGGCACATGGGATCTAGAAGCATTCTGTAATTTAGCAAAGGCTTTAGTTGATAAGCCATTCTGAGACTACAATTATAGAAAACAAAAAATTCTCATTTCAAAATTTGGAGGAAAATTCAAGCAGTTTAAATAAATGAAAGCACATCCACAAAATAAATAATCATCTATTTAAATAGAAGAAAAACATTTAAGATGATTCAAAGAGGCTCATTTTCCATAAGTAAAATAGATACATTATAAAGCAAATAGTATAGTATAATCCCTTGATTTAAAAAATGTATGTATAACACAAACACACAAAAGGCTAAAAGAATGTAAGTGATGTAAACCAAAATGTTATCAATGACTTCCTCCAGATGGTAGGATTACTGGATTTATTTTACTTTTTTTTAAAAGGTATGTATTTAAACCCATTTTACAGAAAACATTTTATACTATAATATGAACTTATTTTTAATAAAATATAATAAAAACATCTCAGACTGTTTGCAGTGGTCATGTAGGTTAAGTCTGCGAACACAGGTCACTCTTCAGTCTAAGACTCATCGTCAAAGTCCTTTAGGATGAAAAAAAAAAGTGGGCATTCAGAGACTTTTAGTAACTTGAAGCTATGTCTCAGTTTTGAAAAGAGGGGCTTACACGTAGCTTTCCATGTTTCCTGAAGGTGAAAGATGCCTTATCTTTATATTATCTACTGTAAATAAATCATGCTAAACTCTATTCTTTCAAAATCATGCATTGGGCATCTGTTAGCAAACATTGTTAGATGAGAGGTTCACAGGTAAATGCCAAAATTAAACTATTCAGTTTGTTTTTTTTGAGAGAAGTTTCCACTACCTGCTTGACTTGAAAATGAAAACACATTATTTATATAGATATACCTCAGTTTGTGTATAAAAAATTCTCGCCTAAAATGAAGAGTAAGATTGCACCACAAATATAGGAAAGAATAATTAGAATCTATATACATATTTCTAAGTCTGAATATAATAATTAGGTTTAGAAAAAGCATATTTGGAATCAGTTTGGACTTTTATTTAAAAGGTTTATTTTTTATATCAGTGTGTTTTTATTTTTTATGAAAATAATGCAGGTACATTATAATAAGTTCAGATTATAGTGAAAAGTGAAAAAGCACTTGTAATCCTTTAACATAGAATCACAGAATACTTTTCCATACATTTATGTATGTACATATAATTATTCATAATATATATAAGTATACAAAAAAACTATAGTGGGGTTATACTAAACTCTTTTGTAACTGCTTTTTAACACTGATCACAAACATCTTTTCATCTTACTAAATATAAATTTATATAATAGTGACTGCAATTACATTATAAAAGAGCATAAAGTAATAGGAAAATTGAAAAGTGAATAAAGGATACAATTTATAGTTTCAATGTGGGGGTGCCTCTGTTCATCACTATACGAAGTTGGGGGTTATAGTAATATGAGCTAAAACACAAAATATATTTTTATTTCTGTGTTTGCCTAAACTCTGCAGATAGCAATTCAACTTCTTTGCCGGTACAGATTGTTCTTACACATATACATCATGGGAAGATACTTAAAATGTATGTGTCTTAGTTTGCTAACCTATAAGATCTGGAGTGTTTTAGAGATAGTTAAGTTCAAAGGAAGTAGCAATGCTAGGGTATGGGGATGGGGTGAGCCTTGAAGTTCTGGAAGAAAAGGTGCTATCTCATTCTGATTGGTAAAATCAAGTACTATTAGATCAGAAGCCATCTTAGATAAATGTGTATTCAACCCAATATTGTGAGTTAGGAAATTGGGGGCTATGGAGTTTAGGTAGCTTGTTTATGTTCACACAGACAAGAGGAGGAACACGGAGGGTCACACGCAGCATCTTCTGACTTGAAGTACAAGAGTCTTTTAAGTACACCATACCACACGTTATCTTCTGGCTTCCTTTTGCCAGTGCTCTTTATTTTATTTTGTGCTTGACACCTGAAACACAAATTCAAAATAAGATTATTAAAATATGATGACTGTTTGCCCTTGAGCTGAGAATGTTTATTTGGACAAGGGCATTTATAAGAAGTAATACATCAATCTCTGTGCAAGACATTTATGGACATTTTTGGCACATATTTCTTTCTTTCTTTCTTTCTTTTTTTTTGTAATGCTACTCTCACATTCCCAGCTCATCAGATTGAAAGCTTTCTCTCTATCAGGAGTCAGTGAATGCTGCTACCTGAATCTGTCTGCTTTGATTGAGGAGGTGATTTGTGTAACCATGGAGTAAGACACTGTGGTTTTCTGCAGGCTGCAGAAAGCCTCATCAGAAAGCAAAATTGCCTGTGCTACGAGGATAGATCTGGGGGAGGCAGATAGGGTTCTGTGGTACTTCGTGACAAGCTATGCTGGCATCACTGATGTAAGACGTCACTTATGGTAATGAAAACCTCTAGTAGTAGCATGGTTAAACTGCTTGCCACTGCTTATAACAGGCAGGCCAAGCTCCAAGAAAGCTCTTTATGATATTGTTCTTGTCACAGGGGAAATGAATCCATAGCTCACCACTGTCTCCCACAAGGATTGGCTGTTATGATTGCAAGAACTGAGAAAAGCCTTTAGTTGGTCCTGCTTTTAGAGGAGATGCTGAACAGCACAGTGACAAGAAAGCCCACATAGCCATGTGTGGCTTCTCTATGATGAATCACACATTTATTGGAACTTTGGGATCTCCTAGTTATACCTCTCAGATCATCTAGTTGTACAGTCTGAGAGAGAATGAGAGCCAGAGAATTAAAGAGTATTAAAGGACGAGTCCAGTCCTGTACCTAAACCTAAAAACTATGTCTCCTAATTCTCAAAACTAATATTCTCTCCACCATGATCCGAGACCCTAAAATTAACCTGAAATAAGAAATTCCCACATATATGAGAGTAACCATCACTTTATAAGCAGGAATTTTAAAGGCTGTTTCCTCTAAATCACTCGCCCTGTAATTTGGAGAAATGGCTACTAGGTTATTAGTGGTACCAGAGCAATAGCTTAGTAGCCTTGTTGTTTATTCACCTATGATAATGGTTATTTGAACAGTGTACTTTTGGCATTATCTTTTTGTTTGTGAAATAGAGTGTTTTAAAATATTTTAACAAAAAAAATGTAAAATTTTCTAATCAGTGTGTTTTACTAAATATAATAGACAGTTTGGGGCACCTGGGTGGTTCAGTCAGCTAAGTGTCTGCCTCTGGCTGAGGTCATGATCCCAGGGTCCTGGGATCAAGCCCCACATCGAGCTCCCTGATCAGTGGGGAGCCTGCTTCTCTCCCTTTGCCCCTGCAGTTCCCCCTGTTTGTGCAAGTTCCCCCCAACCTTCTCTCTTTCTCTCTCTGGCAAATAAATAAAATCTTAAAAAATATATATATATATATAAGACAATTTGATAATCTAGAAAACTTAAGTGATTCCATGAAATTAGATAAATTCAGTTAATTGTTTATCTCAATAGAAACTTGATTTCATCTGCATGCTTGGCCCTGAGACTGTCCAAGGTGCTGAAATTTCTGCTGGGGATATAGTGGGGAGAATCATTACAGTATTTCGGCAGAATCCTCTTCAAGTAATTTTTCCAGGTTTATTGGGATATTATTGGCATATAATATATGCAAATTTAAGGTGTACAATGTGATGACTTGATACACATATATAAAATATTACCACAATAAGATTGGTTTAACCCTCCCCTCACATAATTACCTTTTGTGTGTGTGTGTGTGTGTGTGTGTGTTGATAATGCTTAAAATCTACTCTCTCAACAACTTTCAATTTTAAAATACAGTATTGTTAATTATATACACCATGCTGTATACTAGATACTTTGGCCTTATTCATCTTATAACTGGGGGTCTGTACTCTTTGATTAACCACTCCCTAATTTCCCTACCCTCCAGCCGCTGGCAGCACCATTGTACTCTCTATTTCTATGAGTTGGAATTTTTTAGATTCCACAAATAGGTGAGAATGTACATTGTCTGTCTTTGTCTGACTTAATTTCACTCAGCATAATGTCCTCAAGGTCCATCCATATTGTCAAAAATGGCAAACTTCCTTCTTTCTCATGACTGAATAATATAAACGAAAGTACTAGAACATTTATATAAGATGACCCTATTTATCATCTAAACTGGCACAATTTTGTGAAGAACTGGAATGTTGTTAAAAATTAAGCTTTGGGGGCGCCTGGGTGGCACAACGGTTAAGCATCTGCCTTCGGCTCAGGGCGTGATCCCAGCATTATGGGATCAAGCCCCACATCAGGCTCTTCTGCTGTGAGCCTGCTTCTTCCTCTCCCACTCCCCTTGCTTGTGTTCCCTCTCTCGCTGGCTGTCTCTATCTCTGTCGAATAAATAAATAAAATCTTTAAAAAAAATTAAGCTTTGATAATAGATTTAAACTGGGACCATCCCAGGTAAATGGGAATATAAGTTGACCTACTATTGTAAATCAAATATTTGTGTCCCCTATCAAATTCATATGTTGAAGTCCTAACTCCCAATGTGCCTATATTTGGAGATAGGGCCAATGAGGAAGTGGAAGACTAAATGAGATCATAAGGGTGAGGCCCTAATCTGATAGGGCTGGTGCCCTTGTAAGAAGAGAAGACACCCAGCTCTCTCTCTGTCTTTCCATTATGTAAAAACAAAGTCAGAAGTCAGCTGTCTGAGAATGGAAGAATATATTTGCAAATGTCTTATCAGATAAAGGGCTAGTATCCAAAGTCTTTGAAGAACTTACCAAACTCAACATATAAAGAACAAATAATCCAATTAAGAAATGGGCAGAAGACGTGAACAGACATTTCTCCAAAGAAGACATACAAATGACCAACAGACACATGAGAAAATGCTCCATATCACTTGACATCAGGGAAATAGAAATCAAAACCACAATGAGATACCACCTCACAACAATCAGCATGGCTAAAATTAACAAGTCAGGACATGACAGATGTTGGCGAGGATGCAAAGAAAGGGGAACCCTCCTACCCTGTTGGTGGGAATGCAAGCTGGTGTAGCCACTCTGGAAAACAGTATGGAGGTTCCTCAGAAAGTTGAAAATAGAGGTACCCTTTGACCCAGCAATTGCACTACTGGGTATCCGTGATCTGAAGGGTATTAATGGTAAGCAAAATGAGTTAATCAGAAAGAATTTTCATATGATCTCACTCATATGTGGAATTTAAGAAACAAAACAGGATCATAGGGGAAGAGAGGAAGAAATAAAACAAGAAGAAATCAGAGAGGGAGACAAACCATGAGAGACTTTTGACTATGGGAAAGAAACTTAAGGTTGCTGGAGGGGAGTTGGGTGGGAGGAGAGGGTAACTGGTGATGGGCATTAAGGAGGGCATGTGATTTATTGAGCACTGGGTATTATATAAGACTGATCACTGACATCTACCTCAGAAGCTAATAATACATTATATGTTAGTTAATTGAATTTAAATAAAAATAAAAAATAAAAGAAGTCAGCTGTCTGCAAGTAAGGAAGAGATTCCTTACCAGGAACCAAATTGACCAATATCTTGATCTTGGACTTAACAGCTCCCAGAAATGTGAGAAATAAATTTCTGTTGTTTAGACCATTTAGTCTGTTTTCTTTTCTTATAGCAGCCCTGGCAGACTAATAAACCTACCTATATAAAGCTCTCAAGAAGGACATTACCAAGCTACCTCTGCCAACATTAAAACATCATCCACGTATAAGATGTAACAGAAAAAGTCAACTTGGGGATTACTTGGAGTTGATTATTTATTTGGAAAAAGTCCATGTGCTTTGTTTTTCAGCAACATGTGAATATAAGTGGATTATTGAGCATCTATACATTGACTGGAGGAGAGGGACAGAGTATGAGTAACAAACACAGATAAGAGCCAAAGGGAAGACTGCCATCTATCACAAAAGATAGAGCACAGAAGAATGTTCCCCTTGAGGAAGGGTTGCCTCAGAAGAAAGTACCTTGAAGTACCACTGGATGCAAAAAGTTGGTGAAAGAGAGAATTTGGGAAAGAGTAGAGATTTAGGCTAGTCTAATGAGAATCCACCAATATAGAAAATTGTAGTTGGAAGATCCTAGCAGAAGGATCACTAAGGAACACATAAAAGAACCTGCCATAATACAAAGGTTCTATGTCTAGGTTAAAATTTACCAGTTAAATATAACCTTTTTTTGCACTCTCTCTCTCTTTGTATCTCCTTTTACTGAGCCCCCACACTAGAAATTTCCAAATTGCAGCTGCCTCATTGGAGAGGAGGTAAAGCAAGAAAGAAGAAATCTGTAATATCTCTATTACTCTCTGTAGGCCTCTGAGGATAATAAAGGCTGAGATGGGGGAGAGAATATTTAAATGGTATGATTTTTTAAAAAACTTTTGATGGACTAGACTGAAGTTTTTATTATCTAAACAAAGGTTACATATTTATTCATGCAGTGTGACTAAAAAATCCTCTGAATCCTGCCAGAGATTACAACCAGCATTAGGAAAGAATATAAAGAAAGTGGTTTTGAAAGGAAATTTTGAAGAAAAATAAAGATTTTAATGCTTGTACAATACCAGTAGTTGGACCTCTACATATTCATAAATAGATTTTTTGTCGTTAATTTTTCCTCTCCTCCTTGATTACAAGTCAGAACAGAGACATTATTTGATTTGCCTTTAACACTGTCCCTGGAATGTAACCAGTATATATATATATAAATATTTTTGAATGATTTTATGAGAAGGCCCCAACTGTCTTTCTTTGTAACTCATTACTAAATTGCCTTTGGTGAACTAAGCATTATTGTCTTCCCATTGTCTAGGTTAAAATGAAATTCTGTGCTGTTTCAAAAATTTGTGTTTTATTCTACATATAATTTTTTTTATCATGGCAAATTATGCATAACATAAAATACATTTGGTGGTAATTAGTGTATTCACAGTACATCCAATAATCAATTTATTCATCAATGCACACTTGGATTACCTCTACCTTTGGGCTATTGTGTATGATGCTACTATGAACTTGGGTGTAAAAATATCTGAGTCCCAGCTTCCACTTCTTTTGAGTAACGTAAGTGGAATTGCTGGATCATGTGGTAATTCCGTGTTTAAAATTTTGAGCAATTGTCATGGTGAAGTTCCCATAGCAGCTTCATCATTTTACATTCCCACCAGCAATGCACAAAGGTTCCAATTTATCCACATCCTCACCTCTCTTTCTTTCTTTTTTTCCTTCTTTCTTTCTTTCTTTCTTTCTTTCTTTCTTTCTTTCTTTCTTTCTTTTTCTTTTTCTTTCTTTCTCTTTCTTTCTTTCTTTCTTTCTTTCTTTCTNTCTTTTTCTTTTTCTTTCTTTCTTTCTCTTTCTTTCTTTCTTTCTTTCTTTCTCTTTCTTCTTTCTTTCTTTCTTTTTTCTTTTCTTTCTTTCTTTTTCTTCTTTCTCTTTCTTTCTTTCTTCTCTTTCTTTTTCTCTTTCTTTCTTTCTCTCTTTCTTTCTCTTTCTCTCTCTTCTTTTTTTTCATTATGGCTGTCCTAATGGGCATGAAGTAATATCTCCTTATGACTTCAGTTTGCATTTCTATAATGATTAGTGATGTTGAGCATCGTTTCATGTCCTTATTGGATTTTGTATATCTTCTTTAGAGAAAGGCCTATTTAAATCTTTCACCTATTTTTTTTTTGGGTTATTTGCTTTTTGTCATTGAGTTGTGTAAGTGCTTTATATTTTGAATATTAATCCCTTATCAGAATATAATCTGCAAATATTCTCTCCCATTTTGTGAGTTCACTTTTGACTTTCTAAATAGTATCCTTTGTTGCAAAAAATGTTAACTTTGGGGCGCCTGGGTGGCACAGCGGTTAAGCGTCTGCCTTCAGCTCAGGGCGTGATCCCGGCGTTGTGGGATCGAGCCCCACATCAGGCTCCTCCGCTATGAGCCTGCTTCTTCCTTTCCCACTCCCCCTGCTTGTGTTCCCTCTCTCGCTGGCTGCCTCTCTGTAGAATAAATAAATAAAATCTTTAAAAAAAAATGTTAACTTTGATGAAGTCCAATTTATCTATTTTTTATTTTCCTTTTATTGCCTGTGTTTTTTTTCTTGCCCCATCCAAGAAATCATTGCCAAATCCAATACCATAAAGGTCTTCCCCTACATCTTCTTCTGAGGGTTCCAGTTCTAGCTCTTACATTTAGATCTTTGATCCATATTGAGGTAACTTTTATACATGGTGTAAAGTAAGTGCCCAATTTCATTTGTTAGTCTGTTGATATTGAGTTTTATCAATACCATTTGTTGAAAATACTATCTTTTCCCACTGATGGTCTTGGCACGTCATTTTACCATATATGCGGGGGGCTTATTTCTGGGATCTCTATTTCATTCTACCAAAACACGTATTTTTTTAAGTCAGGCTGTTTCTTGAGTTAAGCAAAATAATTACCAACACTAAAGTGAAAGTGTTGATTTTATTTTTCCCTGGGACCAGAGAAATGAGGAAAGTACCAGTGGGATCCAGTTCCTGAGGAATGAGGGAGAAAAATTATTGAAAAATTTAAAAAGACACAGATCGGAAGGGGATACTGCTGGGGTGGGCATCCCTTATCCACAACTTGATTTGAGAAGGTAAAATTTCTTTACATTCTTATGTTCTCCCTACTACAAATTCTCTTCTTTCCATTTTATTATCAATATGTCAGTGCTGAAGTTGGAACCAGGGACAGCTCCAAGCTAGCTAACAGTGTAGTGTGGATCGATTAGGTCTTCTGCTTTCTGCTTCTCATTTTAGATGCATTCTCCCATCCTCTCCTTTCATTCCAAACTCCAAAAATGCATTCCTATGTGTTTAAACTAAAGAGAAAATAACCTGGCAACCATTCTTTGAAGGAAAGGGAAAAGTCTGTAAAATGATATAATGAGCTTTGTAGGAGTCATTCAGTGATATTCATGCCGTTTTATGTGAATGTAAACTGCTTTGAAATTGGTTGAAAGCTAGGTAGCTGTAGTTTGTGTAGGACTATGCTTCCCCTTTAGTCTGTTTGTGCTAATCAGGGTATGTCCTTGGTCACAACAATGAGAGGTGGTAGAGAATGACGATAGAAAAGTAGCTGGCAGCTGAGATGCCTTAGGTTGGAATAGTGTCCCACGTGATGACAGTGATAGAGTTCTAGCTGTCAGCAGGATATCACCACCCCCAGCAGGGGTATAGACAGAAGCATGTGAGGCAGATGACCAAGGGAGCAGCAGGAAAGCATCTGAGAAAGACAAGTTCAGAAAACAGAGCCTGAATAATTTCTACGTATCCTTTATATTAATTGAGTTTATTTTTCTTTGGTGATGTGAATGACCATCAGAAGCTCTATGGCTTGGGTCAATTTTAAGGAATCAAAAATTAAAGATAAATAGCTCTGGAAAAAAAGAGTCTAGTGGAGTCCTGATTAAATATGGAATGATATAATTGAGGAAAACAGTCACATCTTGTTAATAAGGAACAATTAGAGCACAAATAATTGAAAATTTAAGATATTTTATTTAAATGCATAAATAAATCTCTTCTTTTATCATTTTTTTCCGGTAAGAACACAGGTAAACCCACTTGATCTTAAGAGGTAATACAGTGACAGTTTTAAACAGTGTGTGGTAGATATTTTTTTAGAAAGTGGGTCACACTCATGCATTCATCTCCCTCCTCTCTAGAACACTTATTACAACTATACTAAATGTAAATGTTGTAAATCATTATTAAAGAGGAGTAAGACAGTTGATTGATTTCTACATACTAGGAGAAAAATAAAAAGCAGAACAGAGTAGACTGCCGTCTAGAAGGTGCAGAAGGCTGACGGAGAAACTAAGCCCGCTGGAGCTCCTGCACTATTTGAGCCCTGAGAGCACAGAGTACAGAGGAGCAGGAGAGGGTCAAGTGAGGCTGACAGCAGACAATCCATTGAAGTCTACTTTCTGTTCTCACTAAAAGAAGGAAAGGAATGCTGTCAACAGACCCGGAACAAACAAAAGCTGTCAAAGAAATTGTGGTTTAAATATGTTATCTTAATTAAGCTTAATTTCAAGAAATTTTTGGGAGGTAAGAGAGAACTGTAAAAAGAGCTCCTTTCCTTTCATCACAAAAGGTCATGAAAATAAAAATTCCAGGTAGATTAAAGAATTAAAGCCATAAAGGTAATAGGAAAAAATACAGGCTCTGTGGTAAGAAAGGCAATTCCAAAAGTGATACATAAATGCCAGGATCACATGGGTGGCTCAGTCAGTAACCATCTGACTCTTGGTTTCAGCTCAGGTCATGATCTCAGGGTCATGAGATCGAATCCCATGTCAGGCTCTGCACTGACAGTATAGTCTGCCTCTGGATTCTGTCTCTCCCACTGCCCTTCCCCCTTCTGTGTGCACACTCTTTTGCTCTTTAAAATAAATAAATCTTAAAAAAAATGCCAAAGATCAATTAAACTAGAATCAAGTTAAAATTTTGAAAGGATGAAAGAACATGGAAAAGTTAGTAAGTGGGAACTTAGCCAAAAATATTTGCAACATTTATGAAGCAAAGGGTTAATATCCAAAATTTATTCAGAGCTCCTAGAAATCAATAAAATAATACAAATAACCAAATAAAATTAGAGCAAATGATATAAACAGGCAACTTTTTATGGGTATTGAAGTTGTTTCCAGCATTCCCTAGTGTAAGTGACACGGCAGTAAACAGCCGCATACACTTCTCCCCGTTCACACGTGAAGGCGCTTGCAGGAAGTGGAATGTTGAGGTTTTAAGAGATGGTACCAAACTGCCCTCCCACGTGGCTGTGCTAAATTACACTTCCTCCAACACTGCATGTCTCCAGTTCCCCACATCCTAATATTATAAATTTTGCCTTTTACAGTCTAATGGTTTAAAATGGGATCTTGCTAATAGATTTTGTATTTCTCGTATTACCAGTTATGATTAGAACAGTTTCTGTGTTGTGGACAACTGTATTTCCTTTTCCAAGAATTGTTTTTTCTATTGGGTTATTTGCAAAATGTATTTATCTTATCCTTCTTTTACAATATTCTGTAACTTATTCTTAGCCTCTTAAAAAAGTTTTTTGAAAAAGAATTGCTATCTGTTGCTTGCAATCCATCGAGAGAGTGTAGCATATGCATAGTATAAAGAGAAATGGGGTTAACCACCAGAATGACCCAAGAGAAATGATCATAGGGGTGCCTGGGTGGTGCAGTCGGTTAAGCATCTGACTCTTGGTTTCAGCTCAGGTGATGATCTCTGGGTTGTGAGACAGAGCTTCACACCAGGCTCTGAGCTCAGTGAGGTGTCTGCTTAAGACTTTCTCTTCGGCACGTATTGCATGGTGCACTGGGTGTTATACGCAACTAATGAAGCATCGAACTTTGCATCGGAATCCGGGGATGTACCGTATGGTGACTAACATAATATAATAATAAAATAAAATTAAAAAAAAAGACTTTCTCTTCCTCTCTCTCTGCCCCTCCCCCCCACTCATGTGCATACTCTCTCAAATCTTTAAAAAAAAAAGGAAGGAAGCCCAGGTCCTGACCAGGATTACAGGTGATAACAGGTGGCTGCATCTGGGATAATGAGGGTTAGGGCAGAACACTGCTCATTTTTATGATGAAGGCCATTGGGTTATTTGATTTTTTAAAAACCATATATATTTATTACTTTGGATTTATAAAGTTGTCAGTTAAAAAGCAGTCTTTAATATATGACAACTCCTGGATCTTTTTTTCCTTTAAGAAATTAACCCCACCTGAGCCTCAGTTTCCTCATGTGTAAAATAACAATGCCCATCTCACAGCTGTGTTCTGAGGATTAATGTTTTACAAATGTCCAGTGATTATTGGATGGTTTTTCTTCCCTTCCCCTTTTAGTAACTTTATCCTTCCAAATAATCTGTTTGATTGCTATTAAACTTCATTAAATCAGATTGAATCAACACATTTGTTACCTACTAGGTATAAGTTAATAATTTCAAATGTTATGTGTAATTTCCCATCAAGGTTATTACAGTGAGGTTAGAAATAAATGATCTAATTGCATTAGATTAAATCCAGCAGTTTTATCCAACAGTAAGAAAAATGGCATACTAAAAATGATTATACCCATATGTAGTAATCACTGCAATCTATAGGAACTCATGAGCAACACTAGAGGGGATGCCGAGATGAGTAAGACATGATATATGCTATCAGACCACTTACATTTCAGTTAAGAAAAAATATAAGCCAGACTTTGAAAAATACTGTTGAAGATGAGCAAAAGGAAATGCTAAGAAAAAGAAAAAGAGGGGAAAATTACTTTGTAGAGATCTTGAAATGGTCACAACCAGGTATCATTTGAGCAGGGCCTATAAAGATAGGAAGGCTTTTGTTAAAGACATGGGGGAACCAAATATTCCAGAAAACAGAGGCCTGAAAAGCTAATGGCACATGGTGAGAATGGTGAGAATTTCAGGGGTGTATGACTTGGCTGAGGTGGTTGGTAATGATACTGAACAAGGTCTGGCTCAGTTGGAGAACCTATATGCCCTGCATATGGACAATTGTCTTATGCCTGTGGATGCCTCTGCTCCCTTCCTTAGGAAATAGCAGAGTACTTGTCTTTAGCGGTGCTCCATTCTTCAAACCTTACAGTCCAGTTAGGATAATCAGTATTATAAACATTACCTTCCTCCTCCCCTATCACCTACCAAGAGGTAATCCTGTGACCCAATATAGGCCCGTCCAATTGTCACTTGGGAATTTGAGTCTTGATCAAGGAGACACGTGAAGACGAGTTCAGTTGATTATAGCACCTTCACACAAAGATTCATGAGTCCCACCATCAGTCTGCCCATTCCGTGGTTCTCCCCAAGGCCCTGCTTCTCCTTTACTTCAGTGAGCTCCTCCGTATCCTGCTGATAAACTTCCCCTGTGTGTGTGTGTGTGTGTGTGTGTGTGTGTGTTCAAAGTTTTGTTTTCATTTTGTTTTGCCTGACTTAAACAGAATCAGTTTCTGCTGAATACAAGCAAAGAACTCTGACTAACCTGTCCAAAGGAATCTGTACATAATTTGCAAACAGTGGAGAACAGTTAAATTTTATTGCAGAGTCCTATGATAAAGATGCCATTTAGGGAAAATGGAAGCAATGAGGAAGTAAGAGTCAGAGTGCCGGTTAAGAGAAAGTGTCATGTGGATTTAATGGGTGGGGAGGAGAAGAGGAATGTGAGACATTATGGAAATAAAAGCGATATCGTTTGGTAGAATGAACATTAGACATTATTGTCAAAAAACTGGGTTTGAAGCCCAGGTCCTGCCCAGCTTCTTACTTGTTTAGCTAAGTTACTTACACTGAACCCTTATTAATGCAAATTTTTATAATGTGGACAGTAATACCCCTTCACTGTCATGTTTCGAGGATTTAAATCACAATATATGCAAAGTGATGAAAGTCATCTCTGTCATATAGTAGGTGCCAAATAAATGTTGAGTTTATAAATTCAGTAAGACTTGCAAGTGATTGAATCTGACCCATTAGCTAAGCGGCCATGTCAACACTGACTTCAAGCTTGACTCGGGGAGACATAGTAGGTGATGGTAACATCAGGCAGGCAAGAGAAGTTGGTTTAGAAGTGGGTGGATGAGAAAACTGACTACACAGAATTGAAAAAAAAATGAATTTTTAGCATGTAGATTTTTGAGGTAACGAAATAATTTTCTCAAATTGAAAAGTATGCTGAGGCACGAAGAAAAGAATTTTAGACTCATCCTCATAACTGAGAAATTGAAAGATGTGATATCCATGTGAGCAACTACAGACAAAGGAGATATTAATGGCAAATTCTAGGATGCATTTATAGAAAGGACGGGTGAGAAAGAAGAGTCATGAAGTAAACAGAAGAGAACACAACATCACAGAAGCTAAAAGAAAAGGCATCCAAACACAGGGTTTTCTTTTTTTTTAATGTTTTTTTATTATATTATGCTAGTCACCATACAGTACATCCCTGGTTTTTGATGTAAAGTTCGATGATTCATTAGTTGCGTATAACACCCAGTGCACCATGCAATATGTGCCCTCCTTACTACCCATCACCAAACACAGGGTTTTCTTACTCCATTGCCTCAAACGTCTCATAGGCTGCAGAAAGGACACAAACTATGGGGATTAAAAAGAATCCATTAAATTGTCTCATTAGTGAGTCTTCTCAGAGATTTGCTCCAGCAAAGTCATACAAGTGGAACTAGATGTAAGAGACTTGGAGAGTAATGCCTCATTATGTTTTAGGATGGCTCTTATTTGTTTTAGAAGTTGTTTTGGGAGTGGTAGAAGGTATAGTAAAAAAAGAAAAACAAAGGAAAATTTTCTACTAATAATCACTACTGGAATAATTAGAACTGATTTGAGAGTATAGTAGCAATTATACAGCTTAATGTAGTCATCCAAATTAATGTGCAAACAAACCTTTTACAAAAAGGGCATTTAGAAGCTACATACTCTAAGTGCCAACAGAGTGATTCTGTTCAATATTGCAAATGTTTGTAATATTTTTTACAATAAAAACATTTCACCTTAATAATAAATTCAAAATAAGCTACAGAATCATAGTATTTATTATTGGCATTTTCTGATTCTAATAAACACTGAAATTTAACAAGCTATTTTGACAGAATTTTCAAGACAGTTAATTTCTTTCACTAGAAATGAATTTCTTTCCCTTTCCAAAGAACCCATCAGTATTTCTCTTCATCATGCTGGCTGATTTTTTCTATACATGTATTTTTAGTTCTCTGCAAGTAATCATGATATATTTAATAATGAGGGTCATTTCCTAAAACTCTTATTAAATAATGCCCTTTATGTTTAGCTCATTAAAAACTCTCAAATAGGCTAAGGATAAGGCAGACACATTAGCAATCATCTCTTTGTGTACCCTGGGGAAACAGTAACCACAACAGCTCTGACACAGAACTCATTGGCATCCTTGCTGGGAGAGCCTGAACCAGACCCTGCAACAGGGGAAGATGGTCTCAGGTTGACTTGTATGTCCCTCTGGATAACCACGGACTGAATCCACAATTTGTGTTATATTATCTACATGCATCTGTTATTTTCCCTGATAAATATTCTGAAAAGACAGACATACAAGTAATTATTAACACAAACTATCCAAACCCACTCATCATCTATTCACATCCAGTTATTTGCACAAGCAGTTACTCATTTTTTTCTAAAACAAAGGAGTGTTGGATTTTTGGATATGTTCTGCAGTTTCCTAGAAAAAATTATTATTTTTAATGAAACTCTAAGTTAAAGGTTTTCTTTTTGTTTGCTTTCTTCCTTTTCTTTTCCTTCTTTCTTGTGGCTAAATCTCAAGACTCCCAGGGAGCTGAAATCTAAGGTACTGACAAGGAATGGGAAAGTTGAAACTAAGGTCAAGCTTACACTAACAAAACAAAGCACCTAATTATTAGCTGATTCAAATGTAAACAACAGCTTTTGATTCTATCCCTGGGCATTTAGGGCCAAAACAAAATGTTTGTATTGACAATATTCAACAAAATCAAATTAATAGGAATACCTACCTGATCTGATTAATTTTATTTTCTTGTTGACATCTTCCCTCTTTCATTTACTTACCGACTCACTGATTTAGCAAACACTTATTTTGCATTTAAGATATTCTAGATAACTGGGAAGGTACAGGGAAATGTATGGCTCTACCTACAGGAGCATACTGTTAGAACAGTTTCACAGAGAAGAGCCCAGTGAAACCAGGTCTTGAAGAAAAAAATAATTGCATATCCTCTTCCTTGCAGTGCTATTTCCTAAATTCTGATGGGAAAAAAAAATCTAACAACAAAAAAAGCTAGTTCTTCCTGAGTACTTATGTGTATACCCATGTGTGGTCACTCTGGTCTAATACACTAACGTTTTGTGGTAAAAATTTATAAACAACATTTTGAACAAATAACTTTGGCAGAGGGCCCCCTAACTGTGGTTCTGCCAGCTTTTTGATTCATCAGGCATTTGGATTCCACAAAGAAACCATAATTATATGTGTGTTTAGTATAAGGTACAGACAAAGATCTTTTATCACTGAAAAGCTTTTTTAAAACTTGAAACTATGAAAGGAAGAGCTCAAGTTCCCTGGGCACTTCCCCATGGCTGCTTATCCACCTCCCCATTTCTGTTTTACTTTTAGGACAATGAAAAATAAACAGCTTAAACTGGATATATTTGAAAAGAGATGAAAAGGAGGAGAAAGGGGGTTGGAGGATGCAGATGTCCAACAGGGGTTGGTGTTGTGCAGCCAAAGAAATGATTTTCAGGGAGGAACATGGCTCTCCGCTCTGTCAGCATCCTTCCCCACTGCAGCTCTGTCAAAGTGAGGTGATTGGGCCCTGCTCATCCCTTCCCATTCTCTACTCAGCCTGAGGATGGTAGACCTTGACTTCAGATTTTTAAAATCAGAGCTCTAGGCTCTTCTGGCTTGCTAAGGAGTCCCATTGTTTCAGCTTTTAAGAAACAAACTTGTATTCAGTTCTCATCCAGGGAGAACAAAAGCTGTGCTGGTGGGGAGAAGTGCTGAAGAAGTTGTAGGTAAACCTTAGTGTTCCATCCTTCTGACACATGGGTGGGAACTCACACTGTGGATTTGCAATGTGATCTTCTGTTCCAAGCAACTGGGAGTAGATGTACTTTTCTTTTAATTTTCTTTCTTTTTTTTTTTTTTTTTAAAGATTTTATTTATTTATTTGACAGAGATAGAGACAAGCCAGCGAGAGAGGGAACACAAGCAGGGGGAGTGGGAGAGGGAGAAGCAGGCTCCCAGTGGAGGAGCCTGATGTGGGGCTCGATCCCAGAACACCGGGATCACGCCCTGAGCCAAAGGCAGACGCTTAACGACTGAGCCACCCAGGCGCCCCTCTTTTAATTTTCTAATTTGTCTTAATTTTATAATGTGTTTGTTTCCTTCGTCCAAATATATATAAACACATATGTTCTTTAAAAAATATATACTAATGAAAGAGAATGAAGGAGAAACAAACTTCACTGACTGAAATGTTTTCAACTTAGGAAGTTCCAGATCAGAAACATCTCAGTATGAAGGCTCTTGAGCTATGATCCAGCTATGTAAGGAGTACAGGAGTGAGTGTTATGTATGAGAGAGAGACTCCTTTCCTCTCCTTTTTCCTACTGTGTGTTTCAGGATCCTTTCCTGACATGGAAGTACATCAAAAAGTAAAAAAGGCATTAGAAATATACAACTCCATGAAATGGAATTACTTATTTCAAGCACGTGAAGTACGTTTTGAAAGCAAATCTTATTTCATCTCCAGGTGCATGTGAAGGACAAAGAAAAATATTTTCCATAGGATATTGGAGAAAATAAAAACCTATAATATTACAGAAAATTGTACAGTATGTTTTAGATAGCTAACCAATAACCCCAAAACTAAAAGCAAGAATGGTGGCATACTACCATTTAATCATCAAACAGTTACCATTAAGATCAAAGCAATAGGTTGGAAATTATCACGTTTCCTCTCTCATTTTATTTGATGTACTGAGTTCTTTAATGAATTCAACAAAGTGTGGATGCAGTGAACAAATAATTTCCTAGATGCAAGTGCAAAAGTGCTCTCATGTACAAACATCTCAAATCTCCAGATCTTGCCTCCATAACTCCCTCCTTTACTGTTTTTCAAACTATAGTTTGCAACTCAGTAGATTCAGATGTAAATTTAGTGAGGCAGAACAAGTTTTTCTTTTAATGAACTAGACAAAGTAGAATATAAAGTAGTAGGGTGGGGGCATCTGGGTGGCTCAGTCGGTTAGACATCTGCCTTTGGCTCAGGTCATGATCCCAGAGTCCTGGGATCCAGCCCCTGTGGCAGGCTCTCTGCTCAGTGGGGAGTCGTCTTCTCCCTCTCCCTCTGCCACTTCCTCCACCACCTGCTCAAGCTGTCTCTCTCTTTCAAATGAATAAATAAAAATCTTTTTAAAAAAAGTGTATCTACATGTAATACATGTAGAAAGGTAGATATAGTTTCCAGGATCTTCTGTTCAGACACATGTGCCTGTGTGTGTATTGGACCTCAATATAAAACATGGGTCTGTGAATCTCAAATCGGTTTGAAAGTTACTGCTTTATACCACATATTAGCCCTTCAGTCAAGTAGCTAATTACGACTTTCATCATCTTTATATGAGGAAACTGAACCTCCTGAAGGAGAGATTGTTTTAGATCTCCCAGGCCCAGGAAAGAACAGAAATTCTATTTTTATTGTTAAAATAAAGAATAATTGCTCTTTTTTCAAAGCCCTATCTTATCAGACATGTCTCAGTCACATATATCGGGGTGTATATTTGTGTATGTGTTTCTCTAACTGAAAAGAAACCCAGAACAGACCCTAAGCATTGCTATCATAATTAGCTCCCAATTAATATTCTTATTCCTGAAATTGATGCAAACCTATCCATTGTTTTTCATTTTTTTTATATTGCTGTCAGGCTAATGAATCTTCAGAGAATCCCATCCATCATACGCACAAAGTTCTCAGTATCAGTTGTTTTAAAATTAAGAAACTCTGTGACGATCATTAAGTCTCACTTTTGACATTTCAGCTTTGGACCTTTTAGAAACTTAGCAAACCACTTTGGTAAGTACAGCTTATGTTTGGTTATTCATATAAAGCTCAAGATGTTTAGAAATTTTCTCATTTCATTCTTGTTGTGTGACTTAAACTGTTTGTGTATTCTTGCTGACCCATTCTAAGCTTCTCTTCTCTGAAGCCTTTCATTCACTCACTTAAGTTTCCAAAAACTTCTGAGCATTCCTCTCAGAAAGGCACTGTGATCCTCACTGTACTGATACAAATAATTAAAACCTGTTTTTGTAGAACTTTTTTTCTAGTGGTCAGAATATTCAATTTCTGACAATGTAAACTAGATCTGCAAATAAAAGTTCTGTGATCATTTTCTTTCTATTTTAGACAAGTCACTGATGACATATTTGCTTTGCAAGGATAGCCCGCGTATGCCCCATCATTCTTTCGTTCCTTTGAATGGTAGGACAATCTCCAAAAGGTGACAACAATTAAAATTGTTGAAACTTTATTAAGAACCTTCTAAGCATAATGTAAAATATATTACAAGAGGAAAATAAAACAGAAGACATAACTAGGATAAAACCAAGGACACTCTTCTAGGAAACATATATATCATTATTAATTTGTAGAAACACTGTGCCTACAGTGACAGATCCACAGCGGATGGAGCACTAAAATACCCATGCTGTTTTATTATCACTTGATATTTGGAAAACTGAAAGCCATTTATTTATTTAAGATCATCCCGTGGCTTCATCCTCTCCTTCCACATGTGCAGCCTCCTAACACCAAGAAAAGAACTCAGCTAGTTGCTTAGCAACAACTAAGGTATTATGAATGGACCCAGAGAAGCAGCCCTTGAATCAAGTATTAATCAACAGGTTTTAAAAACAAAGAAGTGTAATAGTGAAATCACCCATTAATTCATATGTTTAAGGAAAGGGTCAAAGCTAAGTGCTATTTTAGCTATATATGATGATTTTTGTATGGATAAATTTTTTTCTTTAAAATATTAGATTTTAAAAATAAAATCAACCGAATGAATCTTTAGGGAAACATCAATGCTTTGTAAATGACATGTAAACAGAAAGTAGTGTTTGAAGTAGATTTTTAATACAGCCAAAGAGACATAAGCAGAACAGAGAAAAAAAAATCAATGAAGGGATGCCTGGGTGGCTCAGTCGGTTAAGCAACGGCCTTTGTCTTAGTGTCCTGGATTCAAGTCCCGAGTCAGGCTCCTTGCTCAGTGGGAAGCCTCTTTCTCCCTCTGCCTGCAGTTCCTCTTGCTTGTGCTCTCTCTGACAAAATATTTTTTTTAAAAAAATCAATGAAGAATGTATTTTTGAAAATTGTGTGTGGAAGTTGAAGAAATTGGGAATGTGTATTACAAATGTTGGCATCTCTGAGGGAACATATTCTTGATTTTTGAGACTTGGAAAATTCCAGATAGCATACCTGAATAAACTGTAAACTTATCCATCAAGCACGCATTCAAAATTGTGGGCAAATTGGACCTGCTTTCCCATTTTAAGTTTCAAGCCTCATACATTCTAGGTGTAGAGGGTTCAACTTAAAAATGCCCCAAATGGAAACATATGATTTGGTTGCCATCTGATGGACCAGTGGCAGCAGGATACAGCAGGAGAAGATTGAGAGAAGCTGGGTGGAGCCCTCAGTCCAGGATGTTTATGGCTGACTCCAGAGAGTAAGAAATTGCTGTGGTGATAGAAAAAGGAGAGAATGGCTGAGATTATGCGTTTTTTTTTTTTAAGATTTTTTAAATTTATTTGGCAGAGATAGAGACAGCCAGCGAGAGAGGGAACACAAGCAGGGGGAGTGGGAGAGGAAGAAGCAGGCTCATAGAGAAAGAGCCTGATGTGGGGCTCGATCCCATAACGCCGGGATCACGCCCTGAGCCGAAGGCAGACGCTTAACCGCTGTGCCACCCAGGCGCCCCGAGATTATGAGGTTTCTTACACATTTTTGTGTAGGAGTGCAAGTCCATCAAGGGAGCTAGCGTGTTGGCTAAGAAGTCATTGGGTTTGGGGGTCAGAGAAACCTGGATTCAAACCCTGGCTGTTTACTCTCTAATTTTGTCTCTTTGTGCATTACTTAAGCTCTTCTTAAAATTTAGCCTTCTTTGGTGTGTTTATCACTATGTTGTAATTTTTTAGCTTTTTTTTATTGAAGTATAGCTGACACACAATGTTACATTTGTTTTAGGTGTGCAACATAGTCATTGGGC
Source organism: Ailuropoda melanoleuca (assembly GCF_002007445.2). NCBI lineage: Eukaryota > Metazoa > Chordata > Mammalia > Carnivora > Ursidae > Ailuropoda > Ailuropoda melanoleuca. The sequence goes on from NC_048221.1 coordinate 117,161,534, forward strand.
AATGCTACCTTATGCTATGCTCACTGCAAGTGAAGCTACCAACTGGCACCATACAACACTGTTACAACACCACTGACTGTATTCACTCTTCCTACTCCTTTCATCCCCATGATATTCATTCCATAACTGAAAGCCTGTACCTTCCACTCCCCTCATCCAATCTGCCAATCTCCCCACCTCCATCCCTCTGGCACCCACCAGTTTGTTCTCCACATCTGTGGCCTTGTTTCTCCTTTTATTGTTTATTCGTTTCTTTTGTTTTCTTAGATTCCACATATAAGTGAAATCATATGGTATTTGCCTTTCTCTGTCTGAATTATTTCACTTAGCATAATACTTTCTAGTCCATCCATGTTGTCCTGAATGGAAAGATCTCTATCTCTTTTTTTTTAATGGCTGAGTAATATTGTGTATGTATCACAACTTCCTTATCCATTCATCAGTTGATGGACACTTGAGTTGCTTCTGTTTTAGCTTTGTAAATAATGCTGCAATAAACAGAGGGGTGCATATATCTTTTCAAATGAATGTTTTCATCTTCATCAAGTAAATACCCACCAGTGGAATTACTGGATCATATGGTAATTCTATTTTTAATTTTTTGAGAAACCTCCATACTGTTTTCCATAGTGACTGTACCAACTTACCTTCCCACTAATAGTGTACAAAGGTTGCTTTTTCTCCACATCCTTGTCAGTGCTTGGTATTTCCTGTCTTTGATTCTAGCCATTCTGACAGGTGTAAGGTGATATCTCACTGTGGTTTTAATTTGCATTTCCCTGATTTTTGGTAATGTTGAGCATCTTTTCATGTTTGTTGGCCTTCTGTATGTCTTCTTTGAAAAATATCTATTCACGTCCCCTGCCCATTTTTTCATCAAATTATTTCGGGGTTTTTTTGGTGATCAGTTGTATAAGTTCTTTATATATTTTGGACATTAACCTTTTATTGGATACATCATTTACAAATACCTTCTCCCATGCCTTTTTGTCTTGTTGATGGTTTCCTTTTCCTTTTTTTCTTTTCTTTTTATTTTGGTGTAGTCCTAATTGTTTATTTTTGCTTTTGTTTTCCTTGCCTAAGGAGACCTATCTAGAAAAATTGGCTAAGACTAATGTTTAAGAGATGACTGCCTATGTTTTCTTCTAGGATTTTTATGGTTTCAGGTCTCACATTTAGGTCTTTAATTCATTTTTTTTCCTTTTTCTTGTGTGTGTGTGTGTGTGGTATAAAACAGTAGTACAGTTTCATTCTTTTGCATGTAACTGTCTAGTTTTCCCAGCACCGTTTACTGAGGAGACTATTTTTCTCCCATTGTATATTTGTGCCTTCTTTATCATAGACTAATTGACCATATAATTGTAGGTTTATTACAGAATTCTCTTCTATTCTATTGATCTATGTGTCTATTTTTATGTCAGTTTCATACTGTTTTGATGAAACTTTGTGGTTTATCTTGAAATCTGGGATTGTGATACCTCTAGCTTTGTTCTTTCTCAAGATTGCTTTGGCTATTTGGAGTTTTTTGTGGTTTCATACCACTTTTCGTATTTGCTCTACCTCTGTGAGAAATGATGTCCATATTTTGATAAAGATCACATTGAATCTGTAAATTGTTTTAGGTCGTATGGGCATTTTAACAATATTCTTCCAATTCATGAACATAAGTCTATTTGTGTAATCTTTAATTTCTTTCATCCATGTCCTGCAGTTTTCAGAGTACAGGTCTATCACCTTTTAAGTTTATTCCTAGGTATTTTATTCTTTGTGGTACAATTGTAACTAGAACTGTTTCCTTACTTTTTCTTTCTGCTTCTTCATTATTAGTATGTAGAAACCCAAGTTATTTCTGTATATTTTGTATCCTGCAACTTCACTGAATTTATTTATTCTAATATTTTTTTAAAGATTTTATTTACTTATTTGACAGAGAGAAAGGCAGCCAGCGAGAGAGGGAACACAAGCAGGGGGAGTGGGAAAGGAAGAAGCAGGCTCCCAGCAGAACAGGAGCCTGATGCGGGGCTTGATCCCAGGACCCTGGGATCACGCCCGGAGCCGAAGGCAGACGCTTAACGACTGAGCCATCCAGGCGCCTCAATTTATTCTAATAGTTTTTTTGGTGGAGTTTTTAGTGTTTTCTACATGTGGTATCATGTCATCTGCAAAAAGTGATGATTTTACTTCTTCTTTGATAATGTGGTTGCATTTTATTTCTTTTTCTTGTCTGACATTTTCAGTATTATATTGAGTTAAAGTAGTGAGAGTGGACATCCTTGTCCTTTTCCTGTTCATAGAGAAAAATCTCTCAGCTTCTCACCACTGATGTTAGCTGTGGGTTTTCATATATGGCCTTTATTATGTTGAAGTATGTTCCCACTAAACCCACTTTGACAGTTTCTATCATGAATGGATGTTGAATTCTGTCAAATGGTTTTTCCACATCTTTTGAAATGATATAATTTTTACTCTTCATTTTGTTAATGTGGAGTATCACATTGACAATTTGTGAATATTAAATCATCCTACAAGCCCAGAATAAATCCCACTTGATCATGGTGAATGATCCTTTTAATGAATTGCAGAATGTGTTTTGCTAGAATTTTGTTGATAATTTTTGCATCTATGTTCATCAAGGATATTAGCCTGTAGTTTTCTTTTGTAGTGTCTTTTGGTATCAGGGTAGTGCTGGACTCGTAGAATGAGCTTGGAAGTTTCCTAACTCTATTTTTTTGGGGGGGGGGAAGTTTGATGAGAACAGGTATTAACTCTTCTTTAAATGTATAGTAGACTTTACCTGTGAAGTCATCTGGTCCTGGACTTTTGTTTGTGGGGAGTTTTTGATTACTGATTCAATTTCATTGTGGTAATTAGTCTATTCAAATTTTCTATTTCTTCCTGCTTCAATTTTGGGAGGTTTTATGTTTCTAGGAATTTATCCATTTCTTCTAGGTTGTCCATTTTGTTAGCATATAATTTTTCATAATATTATCTTACAATCCTTTGTATTTCTGTAGTGTCAGTAGTTATTTCTCTTTCTTTTCTGATTTTATTTGAGCCCACTTTTTTTTTTAATGAGTCTGGCTAGAGGTTTATCATTTTTGTCAAACTTTCAAAGAAACAGCTACCTCCTGGTTACACTGGTCTGTTCTATTGGTTTTTTTGTTTGTTTTGTTTTGTTTTAGTCTCTGTATCATTTATTTCTCCCTAATCTTTATTATTTCCTTCCTTCTGCTGGCTTTATGCCTCACTTGCTCTTTTCCTAGCTCTGTATGTATAAGGTTAAGTTGTTTATTGGAGATACTTCTTGCTTCTTGAGGTAGGCCTGTATTGCTATAAACTTCCCCTCTTAGAGCCACTGGTGCTGCATTCCAAAGATTTTGGACTGTTGTATTTTCCTTTTCATTTCATTTCTCTCCATGTAATTTTTTAAAATTTTATTCATTTATTTGAGAGAGAGTGTGCAGGAGAAGCAGAGGGATAAGGACAAGAAGACTCCATGCTGAGTGCAGAGCCCTATGTGAGGTTTGACCTCACAACCCTGAGATCATGACCTGAGCCAAAATCAAGAGTCCGAAACTTAACTGAGCCACCCAGGATCCCCTTTCCATGTAATTTTTGATTTCTTTGATTTCTTGGTTGACCCATTCATCTTTTACTAGAGTATTACTTAACCTCCATGTATTTATGCTCATTCCAGATTGTTTTCTTGCAGTTTATTTCTGGTTTCATAGCGTTGTGGTCAGAAAAGATGCATGGTATAACTTCAATCTTCTAATTTGTTGAGACTTGTTTTGTGGTCTAGCATGTGATCTGCTCTGGAGAAGGTTGCATGTGCACTTGAAAAGAAGGTGTATTCTGTTTTAGGATGGAATGTTCTGAAAAAAAATGTATATATATATATATATATATAAAATCCATCTGGTCCAGTGTGTCATTCAGAGAGTATTTCCTTGTTGATTTTCTGTTTGGATGATCTGACCATTGATGGAAGGGGGGGTGTTAAAGTCCCCTACTATTATTGTATTACTATCAATTAGTTCCTTTATGTTTGTCACTGTTTTATGTATTTGGACACTCCCAAATACATAAATACTGACCGGGGGTGTCCCAGTGTGCACTGCCCTGAGCATACATAAGTATGCTCCCATACTGGATGCATATTTACAACTGTTCTATCTTCTTGTTGATTGTCCCCTTTTATTATTATATACTTCCCTTGTCTCTTGTTATAGTCTTTGTTTTAAAGTCCAGTTTGTCTCATATAAGTATTGCTACCCAGGCTTTCTTTTCACATCCATTTGCATAATAAATGTTTCTCTATCCCCTCACTTTCAATCTGCATGTGTCTTTGGGTCTGAAATGAGTCTCTTGCAGGCGGCATATAGATGGGTCTTGTTTTTTAATCCATTCTGTCACCCTATGTGTCTTTTAATTGGAGCATTTAGTCCATTTACTTCAAAGTAGTTATTGATGGGTATGCATTTGCCATTTTTTTAAACTTGATTTATGGTTGTATGTGTAGTTCTTCTCTGTTCCTTTCTTCCCTTGCTCACTTCTCTCATGATAAGTTGGCTTTCTTTTGTGATATGCTGGTATTTCTATTTTTTGTGTATCTATTACTGGTTTTTTATTTGTGGTTACCATTAGGTTTGTATATAATATCTTGTTCTTTTGTTAGAAGCATATTCCTCTGTCCTTTTGCTTGACTCTCTGTGTTTGTTTCTGTGAATTAGGCAGAATAGCCACTTCTCCTAAACTTGAAGAAATGGCTTTGTGTATGGTCATTCCCTGTATAGATTGTGTGTGCCTGCTGACTTCAGCTGGCTGGATCTGCGGCTGGAGTGGGTTAAGGGTCCCAGGGCTCTGTCTGCAGACAGCACCCTGGTAGGGTAGCTGGCACCGAGGCTGGTGTTCTCCCACAGTGCTGAAGCCAAAATAGGAATGAGGCAGCAGGTCCCAGAGCACTATGTGCTGGAGCTGCCTTAGCATGCCAACTGGAGCCAAAGTGGTGTGGGCCAGAGTGTTCTGGGTTGTTTTGTACCTATGTCACCTTGGCACAATGCCTGGAGTTCTGATGAGCACTGACCGGGGGTGTCCCAGTGTGCACTGCCCTGAGGCTGCCTTAGTGGGAAAGCTTAGGCTGGTGTAGGCTAAGGGCCTGGGATTCAGTTAAGTGATAGGCCAGCTAGATGCCTGGATCCTGCTCCCATCCCTGCCATTAAGGTAGAGTGGAAACAAACTGTGGTATTCACCAGCCCCTCTGACCCAAAGAGATTCCCAACAGCTCCCATGCTATTTGGTAGGGTTCTAGGGCTGACTCCTTTATATTATAGTTGCTCTTATAAACTGGCTTTTTAGGGCATCCTAAGCTGATGTGGGTTAGGGGCCCAGGACTCACTGAGCCAGCAGGCCAGCTACGGCATCCAGACCCTGCTCCCATCAGCTCTGTCAAGGTGGAAGGAGGGAACTGTGGTGTTTGCCAGCTCCTCTGACCCAGGGACAGTTCCAGCAACTCCTCTGCTACTTGTCAGGGTTCTAGGCCTGCTTCCTTTATATTCTAGTTGCCCTACTAAACCAGGGCTCTTTTTCTGTGCCCCAGGGCAGACAAATCTTCTCTCAGTCTCTCAGTACTGTGCCTCCGCACAGTGGTGTTGGATGTGGGGATTCCCCATGTTACTGTGTCTCTGTCTCTTTTGGTATTCTTTATGCGGTCTCTTTATCATTTGTTGTGCAGAAGCTGTTCAGTCTGTCCCTGGTTCTTCTTCAGAAGGAACTGCTCTAAAAATAGGTATAGATTTGGTGTATTCATGGAGGGAGTGAGTTCAGGGTCTTCTTATGTTGCTATCTTGGGCCAGAACTGGATCATGTCTTGTTTCTCCACTTCACGGGGCTCTTACAGAAGTAAATCACACTGTACTGACTTTCCTCATGTATAAAATACAGATATTTCCCACTTCACAGAGCTGTTGTGAGAAAATATATGTAAATCCCTTAATAAAATACCAACACATGGTAATTGCTCAATAAATGTTAAGTATTATTGCTTATTACTGTTATTATTATCATCATTCCCTGAGGAACTTGGATTGTAACTCATAGAAGTGGGTGGGTTACTATTCATATGATTAATCCAAAAAAAAAAAATAAGTCATAATCCTGCCATAATTTCAAGGCACAGGAAGCCTATTCAAGTCAAAGAGGTTGATTGAGCCAGTGAAGTAAAATTCTGCTGGAATTTTACTTGTTTATAAATGTAGCTTGAAAGGAATCTTGACTCAAATTCTGCAGTGCAGAGGGAGGAGGACAAAGGAGTATAAAGATGTCCTGATGGTGCTTATAAATTCTATACATTATCTACTTCTTACTTACCTCTCAAAAGCCTCTTTGCTAAAGATAAGTGTCATTATGTATGCAAATAAGAGAAACTGTGCCTTGAAAAACAATTCTTATTCTGCTCATAGTCTTAAGTACTTTTAACAAATGAATCATTTGAAGTATTCACAAAGGCCCACTTAAAAGAAAAAAAATGAAAATATAAACAGAAAAAGTTACATACTTAGTAATTAAAGTCTTACTTTTTTAATACTCCCCTTGACAGAAATCAAAGCATTACTCAAAAATGATAAGGAGGCATTATTCTGAGTTAAATTTTTGAAATGCAAAAATGTATTTTCTGTTCATTTTTCTCATCTTGTTTTGTGTGTAAGATAATACTGTTGAATGAATGCATTGCTTGTGTCCAAATACATGTCCGAAACAAGGCCTTTTCTTGGTTTATATCCCATTGAGAGAATTGCAGCCTTATTTTCTCTTCCACATTATTTAATATTTGGCCGCAGCCACTCTTTGGCAGTAGGTAGGGTACTTGATAATTCTTCTGTGTTGCATAAACATTTTTACTTCAAAGAGATTGCCTGTCTGTATCCCACTGGAATTATTTCAAGCCAGATGTCTAATTCTGTCCAACATCTTTAATGTTTTCAAAATCATCTTGGGTGTTGTTAATGGAATATCATTAGGTACAATTTGAAACTTTTTAATGGGCGGTACATGTATTCAGACCATTTGCGCAACATGTGCTCTTGTTTCTGAAGTCTTTGGGGGATTTTCTTTTATATACCATTCTCTTAACATCTTATTTTCTTCTCCAGTTGACTTAATTATGTAGTCATGGTAAATGTTATCTTTTAATTTGACAAATATTTATTAAAACTGTAATAGGATCCAAACATTGTACAAATCACTGGGATGAGATGTGAAGCCTGCATCACAGAAGCTATGGTCCAGTTAGGAGGGAAAGAGAAATAAGGAAATTCAGAAACAAAGTCTAGTACAAAAGAAGCCAGGTACAACATACCATGAAAGCCCAGATCTGGGACCTCTTAATATTGTCTGATGAGAGAAGGAGCATTTTGGTCAAGGCCTCAGTTTCCCAGAAGCATGAGGAAAATAACCCCCCAAAAGAGGCATACATGTGGATATGGTTTGTTCCAAAAACAAAGTAATTCTACATCAACCAAAGGAAGTTTCGGAGAGAACAATGTGTACTCTGATGATATAGCTGGCTTTATCCTACAGAACAAGGAAACAATTAAAATCTTAAAACTGGGTGGAGCATGGTAATCTCAAGGTAACATGTTGGACAGATTGGATGGGAGATAAACTTAAGTAGCCATAATAGGGAAGAAATACTTGAGTCACTACCCATGAGGGATCGAACTAGTACTAGAAAAGGAGAGAAGAAATATAATTCAAGAATAGAATATTCAGAAGCATTTCAGTTTGACATCTAACACCTAAGAAGGGCTCAATAAATGCCTCTTGAATGAAAGAACGAAAAAAATAATGCATTAAAATTTATTTCACATATAAAATTGCCAGAACAGTAAAAATGATGGGATCATTTCATGCTTGTACATATGTATTTTTTTTCACTTTTTTCCTCTGTATAAAAAGCAGAGATATTTCAGACCACATACAAAGTATTCATATTTGTAGATTTGTGACAGATAGGTGTGTTTTCTGTTTTAGAATGTCCATATTTAGGGAAATGTCCCTCCAGATACCTCAGGATCGTGCTGTTTGGCCCAATTACTAGTGAGCACAGGTTTTAAGTCTTCCCTTTCACTGATGAGCCCAAACATTCCAACTCAGTGAAGTTGCAAGAACATGTTTCCATTCCAGGTTCAGGTCATAACATAGAAACAGGAAACTGAACTGGCTCCATTCCATAGCTGCCCTGTATTACCATACAAGAATGTATCAAGAAACTGGATTAAACCAGAACTTCTAGTAAATCTTAGAGTGCGTATTCAAGAGTGAGCATTGACTCACTCTACCCCCAATCACCTGTATGCTGCTCTCCTTTTACTGTTCTCCACAGCTCTTCTATCTTCAGAGATACAATATCACTTACTTACTTTTTTAATTTTAGGAAATTTAACTTAACAATACTCTATCTAACCTACAGGCCATTTCCTACTTATCTCAATAATATCCTTTATAGAATTTCTTTTCCAGTTCAAGACAGATCCAGGAGCTCTTTTCCATTTAGTTGATATACTTTAGTCTCTTTTAATCTGGAACAGTTATTCTTAGTCTTTACTTTTCATAACATTGGTGTATTTCAAGAATAAGGGCAGTATTGTAGACAGTATCCCTCAATTAGAATTGGTCCTTAAAGTGTCACATTCCAAGACACATGATATACATTTATACTTTGTATCATTAAGGGATTATCTAGTTTCTGCACAGTATAGTTTGCATGCATTAATATAATTTTACCTTATAAATTTTATATTCTAAGACTGTGTCAATATCCTTTACTCATCAAATCTGATCACCCTCCAGAATGCTAACTGCAATGACTAATTCTTCCTGTATCAGCTTTTATTATGATAATTATAAAACTGTAGTTTTCTACATTATTTCTTTCATATTAGTTGACATTTAATCATAAGAAAGCTTTCCCTCACCTCGTCTGTCTGCCTGCCTATCATTTATCATAATATCTATCAATCTGAATATTTCTCAGTATGGATTCATGGATTTTTACTGTGTCTTGCATAGATATTCATATCTCTTAACTCTTCACTGTAAATCATAACTTTTAGCAATAAAAAGTATCCTTTATCTCACTGAATGTTTTCTTTCTTTTTTGGGGGGGGGGCTTACTTCTCCTTAGCCTAGATGGTTTCATCTTTCAGTTTACCCAGCTTATTTTTAGCCATCTCTTAATTGTATTAGCCTTTTGAATCAGTTGACTTCAGATGTGCCATATACGTGGTTAGGTTTTTCTGACAATTTGAAAATCATTTTCTTTACTGATTTAAGGTCATTCATAATTACTGATATGACTGATAATCTTTGTTTCAACTCTGCTCTATCGCTTTATATCACACTTACTGTGCATATTATATTTACTGTGTTTCCTCTCACTGTTATGTGTTTGCTTGGGTATTTGGAAAAGTTAGTACATTTTATTTACTTATTTGAGGGGGGGGGAGAGGGCAGAGGGGAAGAGAAAGAGAATCTCTAGCAGACTCCCCGCTAAGTGCAGAGCCAAAAGCAGGGTTCGACCTTTAATTCTGAGATCCTGAGGCAAAATCAAGAGTCAGATGCTTAACTGACTGAGCCATACAGGCATCCCTGAAAATTGTACATTTTAAAATAGTAATTTTACTAATAGTAATTTTGTGGTCATATATCTTTAATACTGCCCTTAATTCCCCTTTCCAATTTATCTTTTCTCTATATGCACTGCCAATTTTAAATGGCATTCTTTGGGCGCTTGGGGTGGCTCAACCAGTTAAGCATCTGACTCTTGATTTCAGCTCAAGTCATGATCTCAGGGTCCTGGGATTGAGCCCCGCTTCTGGGTTCGGACTCAGTGGGGAGTCTGCTTGAGATTCTCTGTCTCCCTTGACACCACCCACACTATCTCTCAAAATACATACATACATACATACATACATACATGGCATTCTTTGATATTCAGCCATTACTTACATAATGATTAATGTTCTTATTTTTACTTTACCCTTTCTCTCTTCTCCTCCCATTTCGTAGTTGCATACTCTATACCTTTTAGAAATGTTTATATATTATTCTTCTACCAGTCCTTGCTTGTTTTTTAGTCTTAGATCTAAAATTAAATAGGTTACATATTTACTATTGTTGAGTTTTTCTAGGGTGGAACTCATCCTCTAGCAGACATCTTCAGAGGATTTCATATTTTTGATACTTGAAGAACAGTTGGCTAAAGGTGACATCATTGGCTCACACTATATTTTCTTGAGTTTTTTTGAAAATCTTTCTTCCACCACCACCTTGCTATAGCTGATGTGCTCTTGAAATTTTGGGTGCCCATCTTGCTTTGTTATTTTTTTAAAATAATTTGGTCATTTTACCTATAGGCACAAATAAGTATTTGTCTTTAAAGCCTGTAATTTTACCTTAGTATGTCATGGAGTGATCGCTCTGACCCAGGTTTTTCCAGGTGCACAATGAATTCTTTCAATATGTTGATATACACATTTGACTTTTGTTTGAAGATTTTTAGACTATCATTATATAAGTTCAATTGTTTTGTTACTCATCTTAATGGATTTCAGTTACATTTTCTTTGCATGTCTTCCATTTTAACCATTTCTTTCCTAGGATTTATTCTTTTTTTGTTGTTGAGTTTATATATGGTTATTTTCCTGCTTTCTTTCCATGTGCCTTATTAAAGTTATCTTTCATTTCTAATACTTAAAAAATTTTTTCTTTCTTTCCTGAATTCTGTCAACACTTTGAACATTCTTTTGTATTTGTATATTTTTGTTCTTAATTCTTGAATTCAGTCTACTTTTTTAATGTACCTGTGTAAGACTACTTAATTTATTTGAGACTGTTCTCCTTTCTGTTTTCTTTTTTGGATAGTTGGATATGGAATTGCTCTGATTTTGTTTTTCTGTTTTGAGGCATTTGTGGACAGGGTTCTTACCTTGAGTGTTTTCTTCTGCCAGTATAGTGACATGCAGCTTCACTAATGGTTGGCACTGATATTGGAGGAGGGGGGTAGATTGGCTTATTTTGTGGCTCTATGCTGTTTTTGGAGGACCTGTAGTTTTCCCTCTCATTAACCAGGTAGAGAGAGGTTACCTCTTCTTTCCCAGTAGTAATACTCCAGCCAGTGTTATGAACTACAAGTCCCTAATTTGTGTTCAGTGTTTTGCCATTTAGTGTTGGACTTTCTATTTCTGGGATTTTTTTTTTTCTTTCCTGAGCTTTGCCTGTTCTCATTTTCCTTTTTCTCTTCATTACCTATGCTTTATTTAAACTCTTCCTTCTTGGCATTAATCTCTGCATTCATAAACTTATAGTCTTGAAGGGAGTCCCATCGGTAACTGTTGGAATTTTGTGTTTATTTCCCTACTCAGATGTCACTTGAAATTAATAGTATTCTCCAACTCCTATTGATACTGATGACATTATTATTTTATTCGTGATTGTCTCCACATGCATATATTTACTTATGTTTTTTATATTTGAAACAGTAATGCATACTGAAATTTTATTCTGCTTTTTTACTTGGCCTTATCTCAATTATCCCATGTTTCCACAGGCGTTATATTGCCTTTTCAAGTTTTAAACTTTTTAAATATAATTTTCTATTTATGTAAGTAATACTGATTTAGAAGTCTTACAAAGTATAAAAAATAACAATGAAATGGGAAAAGTAATTCCATCTCCTAAACACCAATAATATTAAAAATTTCCCCTTCCAGGATGTTTTTCTACACATATTGACAGAGATGATACTGCACCTATAATTTGGCATCCTGCTTTTTTTCCCACTTAACTGTGTTTCATAAACATTTTTTATGTAATTTAAATTATTCATAAACATAATTTTCGGTGTCTTCCTAGTGTTCCACCATATGGACATCCTCCTAACATCGATTACAATTTTCATTATTAACAAAAATTCTACATGAACATTTTTGTGCATAAATTTGCAACCATACTTCAGATTTTTTTTAGGATATGTTTCTAGAAGGGGAGTATAAAACCACATCATCTTTATTGAATACTAAATTTTGATTCATTTTCAGTTACTTGGAAGCATGACTTTCAGTGTTCTCTTTTAAAGATGGGGGTGGAAATCATAATACTTTCATAGTTTTTACATAACTGGAATTGCTTGTTCTTGCCTTCGTGTATGATCATAATTTGACATACTATCAGTTATTGGTCCATAATTTTTTATTTCCATATTCTATAGATATTGCTCTATTAGATTCTGTTACTTAATAATGCAGAGACTCTTAGAATAGACTGTTTTACTCGATTGTAGATTGTGTATTTTTCCTGACTGGATTTTTATCTATTAATCACTCACAAATCTATATCTCTGGTCCAGAGGGCTCTTTTGAACACTAAGGACTTACACACCATAGTTAATTTACTCTTTCCACTCTGATATCTCACAGGCGTTGCAATTTTAACATGGATCCCAAACTTAACCAATCTCATAAACAGCACCCTTGGTCTCCTTCCCCACTGCACAGAAACAGTCAAACCTGGTAGATTCCAGCACACATACTTGACCGGCCATCCAGCAGCTTAGGACAAAAACCTGGAACCTTGGTTTCTTATTTTTCCTTATATCCCACATCCAGTATCTCACTATATGTATGAATTGTCCCTTCAAAGCATAACCTAAATAAATTTACCTCTTTCCATCTCCACTGCTAACACGCTGGTGTATTGTATCTTACCTAGAATACTTCAGTAACTTCTTTAAAAAGCTTGTAGATATTCCCTTGGGTTCCATTCTTCCACAGAGGCTTAACTGATCTTTTGGTAAAAATGTAGTCTTATTTTTGTCAATCCTGATATTAAAAATCTTTCAGTGCCTTCCAGTAGTAATGAGAAGAATACTGGTAGCTAAATCCCAAGTCCTCACCCTGGCTAACGGAGTCCTGGGTGATCTGTTTCTGTTTTCTCTTGCTTAATGTAGTCAAAATACAGCGTCTTCTTTCAGTTCCTAGAATATACCAGCCTGTTCCTGTCTTAGGATCTTGTCAACAGCTGTTCTTTCTTTCCAGAATGTTCCTCACTGTTCCTGTCCCTGACCTTTTTCTCCTTAATTGCTTTTGCCTTGATTTAAAGGCTGTTTTCTCAGAGGGGCCTTTCCTGACCACCCAACTTAAGTGACCTCTGGTCACTTTGTCCTGCATCACATCACTTGTATAGTCCTCATCATAGCACTTACCAATATCGATGATTTCCTTTTTTAAAAAATCTTTTCATTTATTTTCTGTCCCTCCTATAAGAAAAGCAAACATTTCCATTTCTTTACCTCTGTATCCCTGGAATCCAGAACAGTACTCTATAAATAAATTTAAATACAGGCACACATCCTCTCTTTATATTGCAATGTTATTTATGTTGACAAAATGTATCTACATATGTTCTCTGACCTCCACATTTCATCTCCTTGTCTTTTTCCTCTTCCTTCTCAGGGACAATTTTGTCTTCTGAAATGGCCCTGTCCAAAATGTCAATTTTAATCTTTCCTATCTCTTATGCAGATAGTAATTTTGCAGTTCCATTTTCAGCCTCCCTTCATCCTAATATTTCCTCTTCTCATCCTTTTATTGTTATCTTATTGGTTTAATTTCAGCTTGCTCTCTCAATATTTATTTCTGTCCCTGTTTAATCCAAATTATCTTTCATCTGACTACCAAAGGAACATTATTTTAAATCTTTGGAATAACCTTAGCTTGTTTTAAGATATTTTTGTAGTCCTTGTAATGTATATGATTGTTTACGCATTCTGAAATTAGGGAGAGATTTAGTTAATTCTTTGCTAGCTCTGAGTTTGTTAGTTGGATAGCAGATTAATACGTGTAACTCCTTGCCCAGTTCTCGCTCACAAGCTTCCTCTAGTATAGATAAGTGAGCTCTGACCTGATGAAGATGAAAAGCTTCATTTCCAGTATGTACAGTTTTGCTCCCACAGCTCTTTCCACTTCCATCTTCAGAATGTGATTGTGAGGACTACTCTTCCCAGCATGCACCGTATCACTGACTCTATCCCTTTCCCCATTGTCCACCCACTCCTTTGTTTTACGTATACTAAAATGTAATTACACAAAGTTAGAAGCTTGTACTCTGGCTACCTCAAAGGGTAGCATATACTACTAGTATGATGGCTGATCATATATCTTGCATATAAAGACATTTATTTTCTCTAGGAAAAAAAAAAACAAGACAGAGGCTAGAGGAATAATAAAAATTGTCCTTAATGTCACATGAGGCAATCAAATGTGGGCCACTGGTAGTGCACTTCAATCCAGTTCTTCCTTCCCTCAGCCCTATAGTTAGGGGAAATCCTCCCAATTTTAGAAATGAGTTGCCTCTTTGTCCTCATTTTCAGTGTTGTGAGTTTGGATATTTTGTTTGTTCTCACATGTTTTTTTTTTTTTTTCACCTATCCCTTTACCCTCCTCTCCTGTGGCAACCATCAGTTTATTCTCTGTATTTAAGAGTTTGATTTTTGCCTTTTTTTCTTTGTCCATTTGTTTTATTTCTTCAACTCCACATATGAGTGAAATCATATGGTATTTGTCTTTTTCTGACTTACTTCACTTAGCGTTATACTCTGTAGGTCCATGCATGTCTTTGCAGATGGCAAGATCGTATTCTTTTTTATGGCTAATAATAATATATGTATGATATAAATATATATCATATAGAATATTATATATATATGTGTATATATATACACACACACACCCCGCATCCTCTTTATCCATTCATCCATCAGTGGACACCTGGACACTTCTATATCTTGGCTATTGTAATTAATGCTGCAATAAACATAGGGATGCATACATCTTTTCAAGTTAGTGTTTTCATTTTCTTTGGGTAAATACCTAATACTGGAATTACTAGATCATATGGTATTTCTATTCTTAATTTTTAAAGAAATCTCCATACCATTTTCCAGGATGGCTATACCAATTGACATTTCCATCAACAGTGCATTGAGAATTCTTTTTTCTCCACATCATCACCAACACTGTTACTTCTTCTGTTTTTTATATTAGCCATTCTGACAGGGGTGATATCTCATTGTCATTTTGATTTGCATTTCCCTGAGCATCTTTTCACGTGTCTGTTAGCCATTAGTCTGTCTTTTTTGGAGGAAAAAAATGTTCAGGTCCTCTGCCCATTTTTTAATTGATTTCTTTTTGGTATTGAGTTGTATAAATTTTTTATATATTTTAGATATTATATATCAGATATATCATTTGCAAATATCTTCTCCCATTCAGTGGGCTGCCCTTTTGTTATTTTAATGGTGTCCTTCACTGTGCAGAAACTTCATTGTTTTCGTGTAGTCCCAAAGTTTAATTTTGCCTTAGTTTCCCTTGCCAGAGGAGACATATCTAGAAAAATGTTTCTACAGCTGATGTCTAAGAGATTCCTTCCTATGTTTCCTTCTAGAGGTTTTGTGGTCTCAGGTCTTGCATTTAGGTCTTTAATCCATCCTGAGATTATTTTTAGGTATGGTGTAAGAAAGTGGTCCAGTTTCTCCAACACCATTTGTTGAAGAGACTGTCTTTTTCCCATTGTATATTCTTGACTCCTCTGTGGGTTAAAGTGACCATAAAAGTGTGGATTTATGTCTGGGCTCTTATTCTGTTGCACTGATCTATGGGTTTATTTTTGTGCCAATACCATACTGTTTGATTGCTGCAGCTTTGTAGTAGTACATTATGAAATCTGGGATTGTGATGCCTCCAGCTTTGTTTTTCAAGATTGCTTTGGCTATTCAGGGTCTTCTATGGTTCCATACAAATTTTAAGATTATTTTAATTCTGTGGAAAACTGTTGGCATTAAATATTTGGACTGCTTTGGGTAGTATGGACATGTTTTCACATGTATTTTAACAGAACATTGAAAGAAGCAGCCTTGGGGACTACCAGCCTGATGAAGTTTTAAACATGACACCCTCTAGCTATTTCTTAGACAAAGCAATAGTTTGCATTTGGATGGTGCTTTACTATGATATAGGCTGTACACTTAAGAGGAAACATCTTCTTTAGGAAAGAAATGGGACAGAGAAATGGACTTGCAAATTGGTGATACTAAAATAAATCCAGAATAGCCAAGGACCGAAAATGAAATAACAATAACAAATTCATTTTGAATTTCCCAAAACATTTTATAGATTTGCATTGCTCATATTTAAGACATGAGTAGTTCCTAGAAGGAAAAAAAATACATATTTATTTGAGGAGGCCCATCCAAGGCACAGGTCATATATATGATTCTTTATGTCTGACCACAGGCAATTACAAGGTTTTGCCTGGCAGGCCTCATAGGGGAAAACTGCCCTCCCCACATTAGACTCATTGCATAGCCAAGTCGTTACAGTTTTCTTGGGGAGTTGCAGTCAAGGAATCAGGTTCTCTTTGGACTAAACATGCTCATTCATATAGCAGCATTCTTAGGTAGCTCCATTCAGAGGCTTCCTTACTGGGGCCTCAATTGAAATACTTTCCAGTACCTCCACCCAGTCTACTTTACTGGGGTGCCTTGGCTGAGGCACTTTTCCCCACTCTTAACACATGAGTGTTCCACTCCAAGCCCTTCCATCTATCCTTCCCCCAGCTCCCTGGTCAATAAAAAGGCAGGAGCCTTTATTCAGGATTCCTCTCCAGTGAGATGATTCCCCCAGTCTGTGCTACATATCATATGACCCCTGTCTGGTGCCGTTCTTTGGGGAAATAAATGGAACACTGATTAACCAGCCCTTTCTTTTTTGCCTCTTCTCCATACTGTGTAGTAAGTAAGCAAAGACTTGACTGTTGCATTTAGCTTTGCTTGCTCTTCTAATTAACCATCCCACCCCAGCAGCTGACAGTTCAGCAGCAATCAATGATGGTGTTTTGTGAGAACACAAACACACAGCACAACTATTTGATAACAGTTTTTGGAACTGGTCAAATTGACTTGCTTTTATGGCAACGTAATATGCTGCATTACCTAATAGGTAACCACTAGTCACATATGACTATTTAAATTTAAATGATTAAAATTAAATTAAAAATTCAGTTCCTCAAATTTACCATCTTTCAAGTGCTCACTCAATAACCAGACGGAAGCAGTAGCTAAGACAATGCAGTTACAGAACATCTCTGTCGTTGCAGAAAGTTTGTTAGCACTGCTCCAGAATTAAAAAAAAAAATATATATATATATATATATTATAGTTTATAAGTAGCTGTGAAATGTAAAATCCGCAAGCCTTATCTAATTTTAGTTTTTAAGTACACTTAATGGAAGTGTGGTTTTATACAATATGCCATTTCAATCAGAGGTTTGGTATTTCCTGGGACTACGTGTGGCAGATACATTTGGAAATAATTGTTTCTTGAAGAGATTATACAGGTGAATTTTTCTGTCTTCTTTCTTTCGTGATAAGATTTGGCTTCTAGGTGTAACCAAGTCACACTATGTTGAACACAAATCAACAACCCAGAAGTATGCCGTTCAGTGCAAAGCTGTAACTAACTCAATAAATCTGACACTAAGACAAAGTTACTATAAATTTAGTAATGCAGCATATTAATTTAGCTGTTTATAAGGGAAAAAGTGAAATCTAGTACAAGTTTTGATTACTGGATGTCCTGTGAAGGTTAATTTCAGAGGAGGCCTGGAAGTGACCTGAACTATTTACTGAAATATGAAATGCGGCTGCATAGGACCAACTCTTGATCAAGGCTTAAAACAGACTAATAGTGTTGTTTGATAATCATCAAACAAGTAGTTTCAGGGTGGTTTGTATCAGCTTGTCAGCACTGTTTATTGGTAACAGTGAGATTGATGACTTACACCTGTCTCAGTGAGACCCCCCCCCCACCCGTCCTGCCCAAAGGTTCTGCCCTTGGAACTGGTTCTGTAGCAAGAAATATACCCTGCTGCTCATGTAGGCCTAAGAGACCACAGCTGAAACTCTGGTTTTATCTTCCTGGTTCCAAGGTGCTCCTGTGCACACATTTCTGATCCAAATAAAAGCTTCCTTCCAGGATAGTCTGTAGAAGGAAGATAACTGAAGTCTGTCATTGCTTTCTCTACACAGCGTGCTGGAGGCTGTCTTTGTCATAGCCTTACTTTTGATGTTGTTGCTGCTGCTTAGAGTTGTAGTTTATTCGTTTTTGTTACTAAATAATATTTCACACTATAATCACGCCACCATTTATTTATCCATTCCATGGTTGAAGGACTTTGAGTTTTTTCTAGTTTTTAGCTATTGTGCATAATGCTGCTATAAACGTTCTTAACTTTCACTACACATACATACACCTTTCTGTTGGGAATACACCCAGAAATGAAATAATGAATCTTAGCTCTAGGTTAGTACTGTCTGAGAGAAATTTAGTCGAAGTCACATGTGTAATTTAAAAATTTCTAGTAGCCACAGTAAAAAAGGTATTTTAAAAAGTGAAATGATACATTTTACTAACCCAGTGTATCCAGAATATTATCATGTCAGCATGTCATCAATATGAAAATTATTGATCAGATATTTTACATTCTTTTTTTACATATTAAATCTTCAAAATTCAATATGTATTTTAAATTCACAGCAATTTAGACTAGCCACATTTCAAGTATTCAATAATCGAATGTGGCAATTAACTACATTGGACAGGGCAGTGTTAAGGAATACTACCGGTTTTCCAAAGTGGCTGTGCCAATTTATATTCCTGAGAGTAGTGTATGAGCATCATAGTTGTCCCACGTCTTCATCGGAATTGGGTGCATATCCTTACTTTAATGCTGCTGCTGTACTGTATCTTTTTCCTACTACAAACCTTAACTTGATAATCATTGTTATTTTGGATACTATGAGTCTTCTTTAGCAATCAGGCCCTAACTGCCACCATAATTACACCACCTATGTAACCTTGGCAAGTTACACAGTCCCTTCATCTTTAAGTGGCCATAACAATATTTATAAGGTTTCTATCTATGTGGAATAGGTGACACATTATATATAAAGTGTATAGCCAGTCCCTGAAAAAATGAATTACTCAGTAAACTATTACTTTTTCCAGGGGGGGTTCTGCTGACCATGATGCCCCTCAATTTCTAAAATCTAATTCACAGTTGTATTTTTTCAATCCCATACTCATATGTTTGATGTTTTAAATTTTCATTTCATATAGGTCTAGAAATCTCCACTTTTTGAGAAGGTCAGGGATTTCTAACCACATTCACCATTTTTCTTCTATATTTACTAGTCAATCCCATTCCTGGAATTCTCAAAATCATATGAAGTGTATCATTTGTTTATTTTCTTTCATTGGGATTAGAGTCAGCCATTTTTTCACTGTCCATGATATTCTGAGATTCTAAAGAATCCCTACACACTACAGCACAATTGATACTCTGGGGTCACTCCTCAATTTTTGTTCCTCCCTTAATGCTGTTTCTGTGCTTCTATGTGCTTTCATCCTCTTACACTCAGAGACTTTTTTTTTTTTTGGCCTGTGTCTGTCCTGAAAACTGCTTGAAAGAGGAACACATTTGGCATGCTTTTCTGCACCTCTTATATTCCAGCTCAGTTTGCTAAGATGTGGGTCATAAGTCTATTCATTCATGCATGTTGAAACCCCCAGTGGTGTGTTTCCACCACCATTTAAATAGAACACAAGAGAATAGGTTAAAATAGAAACTATCACAGCATGTCATAATTAGTAAGAGTAATGTGGGGAATTTTTTAGGCTATACTGTTTGGGTAAGTGTGCACATGTGTGTAAGTGTGTACACGTACTCAAATGTGTATGTGCCTTCACGTATTTGAGTGTGTTGTCTGCAGTAGATATGTTACTTTTAATGAAGTTGAATACTTTTTTTTAGGTAACTTTCTTACTGTAGATCATAGTTACCCACATTTGAAAACAGTGCTCTATGGCCCAGGTACACAAGGGGATGAAGGAAGCATTCATCCAGATGCCATTTGCCATTTTTAGCCTACTTCATTTACATCCTAGGCAAAATCCCTTCCTTTCTCAAAAGCCAGGTGATTTTCTACTGATGTCCCATTACTTTACCCATATCCATGAAGGACTTTAGTACTTCACAGTCTCTGTCCATATTCCAAACCCAGCTCTCATTCTGGGGAAGAGGTAACAAACTGTTCCTTAGCACCTTTAACTTACGTGATTTTAACCTGTAATATTGTTTAGCTGACCATTTCCAGGGTCATACTTTTGTCCCAATTCTTGCTTTCTTGCATTCTCGAACACAGTCTCTTATTTTTGAGTCCTTCACCGTCTTGTTCTCATTAAACATACTCTGAGACTTTTCTCCAGTGCTTCAATTTCCCCTCCTAAGTGTGTAATTGTCCTCCAAACTCTTTGTCCTCATTTAGCCAGCCCAGACTCCACTGTCGTCACCTCCATCTGTCACTTGTCAGTACCATCAACAGGCTCACCTTTTTTGCAAAAAACCTAGACCCTTTCCCATTCCCCTGTGCCTGAATGGGGGAGTGTTGCTAAAGCAAATTAAAAAAAAAAAAAAAAGTAACTGCTAACTGAAATCACTAAAGTGTAAGTGTATCCCATCTAAACGGTGACCCCTAAATCAAACGTTAATCCTATAACGCATCACTAGTCAGATCCTTCACTTTGGCACAGGATGATATAGAGACTTCTAGTCTTACAACAGTTCCAGCTGACCAGAATGTGGCCACCTGGATGGACTAACAGTAGACAAAGACTATAAAGATGAAGTTGGGCTCAGTTGAGAAAGTGCTATGACTGAACAATGATGTATAACATGTGAGAAGGGAGACAATGGTGGCCTTTTGTCATATTTTTTTTCTATATTAACAGTGTTCCAAAGTTGCAAGCCTATAATCTAATCCAATCCCTACACTAATTCTCTTAAGAGAAAGCCTGTGTTTTCTGTAAGACTGGAGTCCATAATTTATATTCCCAGCCCAGATATGTCTCCTGAGCTTCAGAATCATGAATACAGGAGATTAGTTTGTTGACTCTTTTGATGTAAACATGCCAATTTAACTTGGTTAAGTCCTAAAGCTAGATGTTATATAGGCACCTCAAATTTAACAACTATAAAAAAATATTTGTAGTCTTTCTTTCTTCAAATATCTACCTTTATATCATGGTGAACATATATTTATTTCCCAAGCCAAAACCCAATAATCCATTTTAAAATACTTTCTCTACTGACCATACACACTTAATTACTTAATTACTGAATTCTGATAATTTTCCTCCTAAATTGTTCTTATATTCTCCCTTCTCCATTTCTAAGACATTTTCTTACTTCAGGCTCTCAGTATCTCCTACACAGGTCTCATTTCTCACCAAGATCTTCCACTTTGGGTCATGTTCAATGTTTTCTCATCACAAGTGTTTTGGTAATTTTTCTCATATGCAAAAATTGTCCAGAATTCTTCCTTTGTTTGGCATGTAATAACGTTCACATTTGATTTCCGCAAAGCCTCCACACTTATCTATTACTTCTCTTGACACACACACACACACACACACACACACACACTACTTTTTCCATTCCATGTACACCATACTCAGTAATGACACTATACCTTTATGTATTCTGTTCCCTCTCCCGGGAATATGCTGCTTTGGATAGCAAAAGGGTAACTGCTGCTTCAAGTATCTTCTTAAAGGCTACCTCCTTTGAACATCATCTTTTTTACCTCTACCATTAGATTTAGGCTGCCTTTATATTTTCATCTTGGAGTTTTTAAATCACTCTACTGTAGCAATTTTATTGCAGTGCCTGAAATCTCTCTTTGACATATAATGGATACTTAGTGAGTATAGGTTAAAAGAACAAATGGATGATTCTCAAATATAACATAGATAGAAATCAACTGGGCTAGAGTAGTCCTTATTTTCTGTCATCTCTCAATATTATATCATGTGCCTATCTTTTCTAAGTTCTAGCTGTGAATATAGATCTTAAAGTATACTTGTATTTTTAGTAATTTATAAAGGACTAAGTTTTTTTTTTAAACTGGGGAAAGAGGAACCATATTTTACTGAGTTATTTAGTATCCAGTAGAGACAAATGGGCAAAAATGTATAGAACAATACTTAGAAGCATTTGGAAATGTGAAATTACTTCTTAAAACAGTTAAAAGCATGAGGTAAAATCATTTTTAATCACAGTACACGTATACAAGTTCTATAATGCATGTTAACAATGATAATGTGTTATAAAAGTGGAAAGATATTTGGGTAAGTGATTTTGTTTTTAAAATGGGTGTTTTTGAGCAAAATCTAGTCATAAATAAGCAAATCAATGATTAGTTCACTTGATTTAAAAGGCAGCTGTCTGCTGGAAAGTAAGATGGCCTCAGGACTCAGCTTTTCCTTAAAGAAGGCATCCAGTTTGAAATGTGTGGATATTACAAAGCTTTAGCTGAAAGCAAAAGTGACTCTTTCCAAATAAACAACTGTAGTTTGCTAATATGTACCAGAGAAACATGATGTTATTACTTGTACTTCCACAGCAATATGTTTCCCAATGCAAGAGAGATCCCTTCCCTCTTGCTTACCAAAAAGAGAGAAGAGAAATAAAGATGGCTTCTGCTTTTTAGACAGAGTATTGATTGTACAACAAACCAGTAAGGACGAGTAAGTACTAAATGGAAATCATAATAACACTATGATGATCTCTGTGGACAAAAATCAATGGAAAGGGAATGGTTTTATAAGAGATATACAATGTTATTATTCTAATATCTCAGGTCATAAAACTGAGGCATTTGAGTGTGACATGACATATTAGCTGACCTGACTGGGAAACTGTGGTGACCAAAATAATCTCAGCCATTTCTGAGTGTGCATATCTCATACCTCCCCACCCACATATACACAGCAATGAGCTCCAGATACACTTCCTTTCAATTCCTTTTCACCTCAGAGCCTTTAACCTTGCTGTTTCTTCTGCCTGAAACATTCTTCAGCCAGATCTGTCAGTGACTGGTTCTTTCTCATCATTCAGGGCGTCTGCTCAAAAGCGTTTCCTATGAGAGGACTTGCCAAACCATTGTATCTAAAGAAAGTTATGCTTTACCTCATGCCATTGTCAAGCCCATTGCCTTCTTTGCATTTGTGTCCTAACTGTACCCCTCTCTGGGGTTGTTTCCAGTATTCAGTATTATCTTCCCCAGACACTGAACCATGATTTGGAATATAGTCGGTACAAAATACACGTTTGTTAAATGAACAGATGACTATCTTCTAATAACTGATTTTTCTAGTATATATGTCCTGTCACCTTTTCCCCTGAGACTGCTAATTTCTTAATGGCAGAACTAGGATAATGCTCCCTTCTCTTGCCTATTCTCCCTACAGAAAGCTATACCCAGTCTAGTTCATACCTTTAGATCTTTTCCATTTTTGACCAAATAAATATTAACGCTTTGTGTTTATTCTTTGTTTTTGTTTGCTTGGCTGTTGGTGGGCCACATTTTTCTGTTGGTATAATAAGACAAATGTAAGACACTGTTACTATTTCTCTTTCCTACCTGCTGTTCCAGGAACGGTTACCATGTGAAAAGTTACCCCCCCACACCCCCAAAACAGAAAACACTATTTTCTCTTCAACTGAACACAGAAACCAGGAGAAAAGAGAAAAAGCAAGTCAGCATTTTGAAGCCTTGCGAGATGAATGATAGTCAATTGACTAACTGGTTCTTATACTTTAGTTACTGCCTCATTAACTGTAAAAGAGAAATTATCTTGAGTTCAAAGAAAAAGATAAACCATAGCTTTTATTCCATAAGGGAAAAATCTAATTATAGCTTAAAGAGTCTATGTGAGTAATATTGATATAAAGTGTGGAAGAGAACTATTAAATTGCTTCACTAAAGTATTAGTAACAGATTTCTTCTAGGTCAGTAACATTTTGCCCCATTTTTCTAGAGCATTAATTATTTATTCAGTATGTTCCTTTGGTAACTGTGAAATTATTACCTTTTAGCTCAGTCTGTACATTTTCTATATTATCCATTCCTGTCTCATTTTAGAAAGTTTTTCAGAAACAAAAATTAGCCACCTAGTGCTTGAGTGTATTTGTGGGTTCAAGATTAAAATTTAGATGCTACCTACGTACACCTGAGAACCTAACATCTAAGTTATGGCTTGCAAGAAAACTTATTAGCATTTTAAACAGTTTTCCCAAGTGTAAATTCAGAGAAAATCAATTCACGTTCTCTTTTCTTAATCTCAGGCTTAGGCTGTAATTTCGCAGTACCCAATAGCCCTCTGAAGCCCATGGTATACATTCTTCTACCTCTTTTCTAACTGTGCATGTCATACTGACCCTTTCGAGTTGATCTTGAAAGAAAATTAATGGGCTCCTTATTCAGTATTGCAGTGTTTCAGGTAGCAAATGCATGACAGGTACTTAACCAATTCCTGAGTAGCCAACCAGTGAGTGTGGCATTAATGATTTTGGAGAAAGTTAACTAAGTACATCTATCACTTTGTCATGTGTGGTAAAAGACTGCATCAATCAGAGCATAAGAGGGAACTGTCTTTGCTTCTGTCTGTGGGTACTACTGAAATCTGCTACAGAAATCAATAGAATAGGTACGGTAAGCTGCATTTATGTTGATTAAATAAAACAAATGGAAAAATAGAAGATAGGAGACTGGTAATATAGCTCCTAGAATAAAGCAGAGGTTGGTTTCCTGAGATAGGAACCACCTTTATGAATTTGACATTCTTGAGAGGTTTTTCCAGTATCAGTGTCTTATAACCATGATCTAAATGGTCGAACTATTAAATTTTTCCAAAGTCTAATAACCTGATACATAGAAGGAACACATTGATAGTCCAGTCATGGGTGTTTTACTCCATTATTTAATTCTAGTCTGTATGGAATTCATTTGGGAAGTTCTCAGTGCACTTGCATCCTAACATTAAACCTAACAGCTATCTTTGCAGCAGAATCCCTCCTATACTTTCATTTTTTCACCACTGGAATCTCTCCATCTCAGTACATCCTGTCATCTGGAATTTCATTAGCAAAAGGTGATGAGGAGTAAAGGACCTAACGAGATGAGGAAAATAAGCATTTGCTAAATGAATGATGTAAATGAAGAACTGAGGAAGCAGATAGGAGGTCCAAGGTGACAGTCCTTGAGGCACGCGTGGAAATTGTATGAGCAAGGAAAGAATATAATTTTGAAATAAAGCTGGAAGTTATTAAAAACCAGTGATAAAGGAAGCATTAAGTTACCCTTCTTCACAGAAAAATAAAACAATGATTCAGGTATGAGAGAATGAGAATTGAGAACTACCTTCAAATAATTCACACATATATACAAAATTCAAAAAAAAAAAAAAAAAGCCATGACATACTTTCATGAATATCTACTAAAGAGTAAACTGACACAATATTCCTGGGGAAAATTTTTAGTAATATATGTAAATAGCCTTAAAGTTGTATCCTTGGCCTCAGCAATTCCCTTTCAACAACTGAATCTGAAGTAAATATCCTGAAATTAAGGAACTATGCATGAAACACAATAATGGTGTTATTTGTAATAATCAAAATATTGAGCCAGCTTAAAATATTTCTCTATTGTTGAAAATTGATATACTCAAATATTTTTGGAGAATAAGACACAGAACGCGAGTCATTATAAAATATTAGGTTAATAAAATAAAAACTGCACACAATCCCCTGTATATAATTATTACCATTCTTTATAAGTAAACATAAATAGACAAATGTATTTATTTTCATGAGATAGAAGTTTTCATTTGCTACAGGAATCCTAAAAAATAACTGCATTAAGAAACCATAGTATGTAATAGAAAAAGCTTTGGAATTTTAATCTGAATTCAACTTATTCCATTACTTGGCAAAAACATTTAGTGCTTATTGAAA
This sequence comes from Ailuropoda melanoleuca, assembly GCF_002007445.2. Classification (NCBI taxonomy): domain Eukaryota; kingdom Metazoa; phylum Chordata; class Mammalia; order Carnivora; family Ursidae; genus Ailuropoda; species Ailuropoda melanoleuca. The sequence goes on from NC_048221.1 coordinate 117,187,502, forward strand.
TTTCCATAGGCCTAACCTCTTTTTGGCTTAGGTTGGAGTGTGGAAGTAGTTCTGGCTGCCTGATCAAAGCCCTATGATATACGTTGCTTCCCTGTTAAGCACCGGTGTAACTCTACCATCTTTCTCTTTGCCATGGTGTCCTTCTAGGCTGTATGTTCCAGATAGTGGCTAGTGTAGCCATAAGATGGAGGAGGACAGTCCAAGTTGGAAAGAGTGAGAAACAGATTTACTGTTTTAAGCCAGTGAGGTTTCAGGGGTTGTCTGTTCCTGTAGCAGAACCTAATCTATCCCAACAAATACACATTACTTAACAGCTCCTATGAACTTGAGATATAGACTCAGAGGATTTAATAACTATTTCCTCACTTATAAATCTAGGATTAAGGGTACTGAAACATATCTCCTAGGGCTGCTTTAAGGATACAAAGTTTTATTCATGCGAGATGATAAGTTCTAGAGATCTACCATACAGCATGGTGTCTAGAGCTGATAATGTATTCTATACTTAAAAATTTGCAGTTCAGGGAAATGGCAGAGCTCACCTCGTCCTGTGGACACACTGAGATAGCAGCTATACATATCCAACTAACTCTGAAAACGACCCGAAGACTGGCAGGATAGACCCTCAACAATTAATTGTAGACAGGAAGCATATCGAAAAAGGTAGGATGGATGGTGATATGGTTGGTAACCAAGCTCCTCATAAGACTAACCACAAAAGGGAGGGACACCACAAACAAGGACAAACAAAAGGATCAGACCCCAAACTGGACACCCCCAGCACTGGGGACCTGCACTAGGAAGACAAATTCCCATAACATCTGAAAATCAGTGGACCTTTAACTCCAGGAGAGCCAGAGTGTGTTAGGAAACTGAGACCCTACCCTTAAAGAGCCAGCATAATAAATAACTCAGCCTGAGACACAGGAAAAAAGCAGTTTAAAAAGTGCCTGGAGTATAAATGAAGATTTCTCCAAGAATAAAAGTACTGGCAGATATTCTTTCCTTCCCTAAGCCGAGTAGCTGGATGCTTCTGGGAGCTAGTGCTAACACTCCAGGGTTCCCCTGCAGACCCACCTGCCTGAACAAGTGTTTCTCCAAAGCATCTCTGATCCTGCCACATTCTATAGGCAGCCACAGCAGGGACCAAAGTGATCCCTGCCCTGGGGAAAGGGAAGGATAATCCCCCTCACCAGTATGCCTGAAGTTAACAGCAGTCCAGCCATTTAGCTGGCCAGACAGGGAGCAAGCCTTACCCTTTGGTGAGCCCACAACTATAGGAGAGACTAACTGCATACAACTAGCCTGACTGCAGGCCCTACCCCCTAAGGAGATCCCAGTGGTCTCATACAGGCTTCTCAACAGCATAGGGAACAAACCCTGCCCAGCATACCCACAGCAGGCATCCCTGCCGCTGGCGAGGCTGAAGGCAATTGGAGCTCAGACACAGAGGTAGGGTGTGCATGGCCCACAAAGGAAACACCCTGGAACACCTGGATCTCATGACCAGGGAGGGATTGTGCTATAGGGCACCTCAGGACCTCTTCTACACAAGGCTTCTACTTTCAAGACCAGGAGACAAAGCTGACCTTCCTAATACATGAAAAAAAAAAAAAAACAGAGTTATACAGAATGAGGAGACAGAGGACTATGTCCCAAATGAAAGAATAAGAGAAAAGCAAGTAAAAAACCTAAATGAAATGGAGATAAGCAATATGCCTGATAAATAATTGAAAGTAATGGTCATAAAGATATGAACTGCACATGAGAAAAGAGTGGATGAACTTAAAAATATAAAACAGAACCAGTCAGAGATGAAGAATTCAATAACTGAAATAAACAATACACCAGTGGGAATCAACAGCAAAAGGGCATGATCACAGCGTTCCGGAAAGGAGTCCCTCATTGGGCATCTCTGCTGGGAGGCTGCGTCTTCCTCTCCCACTCCTCTGCTTGGGTTCCCTTTCTTGCTGACTGTCTCTCTCTCTCTCTCAAATAAATAAATAAAATCTTTAAGGAAGAAGCCCACATCCCTAAGATCTCTATAAAACAAGCTCGCATGGCCGGGGTCCCAGTCAACAATTTGGGCTCTGGACAACCCCGCAACCTCTCCTCATCAGAATGACGAGAAGGAGAAGTCCCCCCCAGCAAAGAAAAGATAATGAGTCTGTGGCCTCTGCCACAGAATTGGCCTCGGCCACAGAATTAATACATATGGATGTATCCCAATTATCAGAAATGGAATTCAGAGCAACAATGGTCAAGATGATGAGTAAACTTGAAAAAAGCATCAGAGAAAGCGTTGCTGAGAATATAGAATCCCTAAGGGCAGAAATGAGAGCGAATCTGACAGAAATTAAAAATTCTATGGGCCAAATACAGTCAAAACTAGAGGCTCTGACGGCCAGGGTCACCGAGGCAGAGGAACGCGTTAGCGAATTGGAGGATGGGTTAGTAGAAGAAAAAACGAAAATAGAAGCTGGTCTTAAAAAAATCCACGCCCACGAATGTAGATTACGGGAGATTACTGACTCTATGAAACGATCCAATGTCAGAATCATCGGCATCCCTGAAGGGGTGGAGAAAAACAGAGGTCTAGAAGAGATATTTGAACAAATTGTAGCTGAAAACTTCCCTAATCTAGCAAGGGAAACAAGCATTCGTGTCCAAGAGGCAGAGAGGACCCCATCCAAGCTCAACCAGGACAAACCTACGCCACGGCATGTCATAGTGCAATTCGCAAATATTAGATCCAAGGATACAGTATTGAAAGCGGCCAGGGCAAAGAAATTTCTCACGTACCAAGGCAAAGGTATCAGGATTACGTCAGACCTGTCTACAGAGACCTGGAATGAGAGAAAGGCTTGGGGGGGCATTTTTAAAGCTCTTTCAGAGAAAAACATGCAGCCAAGGATCCTTTATCCAGCAAAGCTGTCATTCAGAATTGATGGAGAAATAAAGACGTTCCAAAATCGCCAATCATTAACCAATTTCGTAACCACGAAACCAGCCCTACAGGAGATATTAAGGGGGGCTCTATAAAGGTAAAAAGGCCCCAAGAGTGATACAGAGCAGCAAGTCACAACCGATACAAAGACTTTAAAGAGAAATGGCATCATTAAAATCATATCTGTCAATAATCTCTATCAATCTAAATGGCTTAAACTCTCCCATAAAACGCCACAGGGTTGCAGATTGGATAAAAAGACATGACCCATCCATTTGCTGTCTACAAGAGACTCATTTTGAACCCAAAGATGCATTCAGACTTAGAGTAAGGGGATGGAGTACCATCTTCCACGCAAATGGACCTCAAAAGAAAGCTGGAGTAGCAATTCTCATATCAGATAGACTGGATTTTAAACTAGAGGCCATAGAGAGAGATACAGAAGGGCACTATATTATTCTTAAAGGAAGTATTCAACAAGTGGATATGACAATTATTAATATATATGCCCCCAACAGGGGAGCAGCAAGATACACAAGCCAACTCTTAACCAAAATAAAGAGACATATAGATAAGAACACAGTAATAGTAGGGGACCTCAACACCCCACTATCAGAAATAGACAGAACACCCTGGCAAAAACTAAGCAAAGAATCAAAGGCTTTGAATGCCATACTCGACGAGTTGGACCTCATAGATATATATAGAACACTACACCCCAGAACCAAAGAATACTCATTCTATTCAAATGCCCATGGAACATTCTCAAGAATAGATCATGCTCTGGGACACAAAACAGGTCTCAGCCAATACCAAAAGATTGAAATTATCCCCTGCATATTCTCAGACCACAACGCTCTGAAATTGGAACTCAACCACAAGGAAAAACCTGGAAGAAACTCAAACACTTGGAGGCTAAGAACCATCCTGCTCAAGAATGACTCGATAAACCAGGAAATCAAAAAACAAATTAAACAATTTATGGAGACCAACGAGAATGAATACACAACGGTCCAAAACCTATGGGATACTGCAAAGGCAGTCCTAAGGGGGAAATACATAGCCATCCAAGCCTCACTCAAAAGAATAGAAAAATCTAAAATGCAGTTTCTATATTCTCACCTCAAGAAACTGGAACAGCAACAGAGGGACAGGCCTAACCCACTGACAAGGAAGGAGTTGACCAAGATTAGAGCAGAAATCAATGAATTAGAGACCAGAACCACAGTAGAGCAGATCAACAGGACTAGAAGCTGGTTCTTTGAGAGAATCCATAAAATTGATAGACCACTGGCAAAACTTGTCCAAAAACAAAGAGAAAGGACTGAGATTATTAAAATTATGACTGAAAAGGGAGAGGTCACGACCAGCACCATTGAAATTGCAAGGATTATTAGAAACTTTTATCAACAGCTATATGCCAAAAAACTAAACAATCTGGAAGAGATGGAGGCCTTCCTGGAAACCTATAAACTACCAAGACTGAAACAGGAAGAAATAGATTTCTTAAATAGGCCAATTAACTATGAAGAAATTGAGTCAGTGATAAACAACCTTCCAAATAATAAAACTCCAGGCCCAGACGGTTTTCCTGGGGAATTCTACCAAACATTCAAAGAAGAAATAATACCTATTCTCCTAAAGCTATTTCAAAAAATAGAAACAGAAGGAAAGCTACCAAACTCATTCTATGAGGCTAATATTACCTTGATCCCCAAACCAGGCAAAGACCCCCTCAAAAAGGAGAATTACAGACCGATTTCTCTAATGAATATGGATGCCAAAATCCTCAACAAGATCCTTGCTAATAGAATCCAACAGTACATTAAAAGGATTATCCATCATGACCAAGTGGGATTCATACCTGGGATGCAAGCATGGTTCAACACTCGCAAATCAATCAATGTGATACATCATATCAACAAGAAAAGACTCAAGAACCATATGATCCTCTCAATTGATGCAGAAAAAGCATTTGACAAAATACAGCATCCTTTCCTGATTAAAACCCTTCAGAGTGTAGGAATAGAGGGTACATTTCTCAATCTCATAAAAGCCATCTATGAAAAGCCTACTGCAAGCATTATTCTCAATGGGGAAAAGCTGGAAGCCTTTCCCTTAAGATCAGGAACACGACAAGGATGCCCACTCTCGCCACTATTATTCAACATAGTACTAGAAGTCCTTGCAACAGCAATCAGAAGACAAAAAGGGATCAAAGGTATCCAAATCGGCAAAGAAGAAGTCAAACTGTCTCTCTTTGCAGATGACATGATACTCTATATGGAAAACCCAAAGGAATCCACTCCCAAACTATTAGAAGTTATAGAACAATTCAGTAAGGTGGCAGGATACAAAATCAATGCCCAGAAATCAGTTGCATTTCTATACACGAATAACGAGACTGAAGAAAGAGAAATTAGGGAATCCATCCCATTTACAATAACACCAAAAACCATGCGTTACCTTGGAATTAACTTAACCAGAGACGTAAAGGACCTATATGCTAGAAACTATAGATCACTTTTGAAAGATATTGAGGAAGACATAAAAAGATGGAAAAATATTCCATGCTCATGGATTGGAAGAATTAACATAGTTAAAATGTCCATACTACCCAGAGCAATCTACACTTTCAATGCTATCCCGATCAAAATACCGAGGACATTTTTCAAAGAACTGGAACAAATAGTCCTTAAATTTGTATGGAACCAGAAAAGGCCCCGAATCTCCAAGGAACTGTTGAAAAGGAAAAACAAAGCTGGGGGCATCACAATGCCGGATTTCGAGCTGTACTACAAAGCTGTGATCACAAAGACAGCATGGTACTGGCACAAAAACAGACACATCGACCAATGGAACAGAATAGAGAACCCAGAAATGGACCCTCGGCTCTTTGGGCAACTAATCTTTGATAAAGCAGGAAAAAACATCCGGTGGAAAAAAGACAGTCTCTTCAATAAATGGTGCTGGGAAAATTGGACAGCTACATGCAAAAGAATGAAACTTGACCACTCTCTCACACCATACACAAAAATAAACTCCAAATGGATGAAAGACCTCAATGTGAGACAGGAATCCATCAAAATTCTAGAGGAGAACATAGGCAACAACTTCTATGACATCGGCCAGAGCAACCTTTTTCACGACACATCTCCAAAGGCAAGAGAAATAAAAGATAAAATGAACTTATGGGACTTTATCAGGATAAAGAGCTTCTGCACAGCCAAGGAAACAGTCAAAAAAACTAAGAGACAGCCCACGGAATGGGAGAATATATTTGCAAAGGACACCACAGATAAAGGACTGGTATCCAAGATCTACAAAGAACTTCTCAAACTCAATACACGAGAAACAAATAAACAAATCATAAAATGGGCAGAAGATATGAACAGACACTTTTCCAATGAAGACATACAAATGGCTAACAGACACATGAAAAAATGTTCAAAATCATTAGCCATCAGGGAAATTCAAATCAAAACCACACTGAGATACCACCTTACGCCAGTTAGAATGGCAAAGATAGACAAGGCAAGAAACAACAATTGTTGGAGAGGATGTGGAGAAAGGGGATCCCTCCTACATTGTTGGTGGGAATGCAAGTTGGTACAGCCACTCTGGAAAACAGTGTGGAGGTCCCTTAAAAAGTTAAAAATTGAACTACCCTATGACCCAGCCATTGCACTACTGGGTGTTTACCCCAAAGATACAGACGTAGTAAAGAGAAGGGCCATATGCACCCCAATGTTCATAGCTGCATTGTCCACAATAGCCAAATCATGGAAGGAGCCGAGATGCCCTTCAACAGATGACTGGATTAAGAAGCTGTGGTCCATATATACAATGGAATATTACTCAGCTATCAGAAAGAACGAATTCTCAACATTTGCTGCAACATGGACGGCACTGGAGGAGATAATGCTAAGTGAAATAAGTCAAGCAGAGAAAGACAATTATCATATGATTTCTCTCATCTATGGAACATAAGAACTAGGAAGATTGGTAGGGGAAGAAAGGGATAAAGAAAGGGGGTAATCAGAAGGGGGAATGAAACATGAGAGACTATGGACTATGAGAAACAAACAAACTGGGGACTTCAGAGGGGAGGGGGGTGGGGGAATGGGATACACCGGTGATGGGTAGTAAGGAGGGCACGTATTGCATGGTGCCCTGAGTGTGATGCGCAACTGATGGAGCATCGAGCTTTACATCAGAATCCGGGGATGTACTGTATGGTGACTAACATAATATAATAAAAAATCATTAAAAAAAAAAAAAGAAGTAAAAGCTGTGTGACCTCTGAAAGCAGACTTCAGTTTCATATTAACATAAAAAATGAAATATCACATTGTTTCAAGATTCACCTAAAAATAATGATTGTATACTGTAAATGCATTAGGGACATGACTTCTTGTTTGTCAGAGTTATTAAATGAATCAACAAAAAGCTTTTTGTTTTCTAAGAAAAAAAGTTTGTGTGGTGGTAGTGCAAATTAGCAAAATTAAAGGAAGCAAGGAAAAGATGAAGAAGTATATGATTTAGAGAGAAGAAAAACCACCACCATAGCCACAGAACTCATTGCTGCACTCTTGCAAGCTCACCCAAACTGTTTTAATAATACGTTTTTCTCTAGGGTTATAAGCTCCATTAACAGAAACTATGATATAACTTTCAAACTATCTGTATTAGCTCCAGTAAATATTTCCTTCCCCGAAACTGCACTACATAAAACAACAAACCCCTGGTTGGTTAAGGAAGCATTAAAATTTTGGAAATGTAATAAATGCATCTGTAAGATTTCCAAGATTCCAACAATAATCCCAAAGGGAAAATATACTGACCCAATCACTTTGGTACTGCATCACAAGGCACTGAATAGAAAAGTCAATAAAAGCATCCGAGCACAGAGAGGCAAGCTGTAGTCAATATATGATTTTGAAGGGAACTGTCAGATAAAAAATCATTTAGATTTACCAAAATTTACTTCCTAATATTTGGAGTTTATACTGCATGGAATTCAGAGCATACATCCAATCTTATTTTGGTCCCTTTTTCCTTTATCCTCTCTTCAAACTTTTCCATTCACAGTAAGTATGTGTGCAATTGTGCTCTCCCCTTTATGCCCCTCCCCTTCCATATATATATATATA